>NC_140165.1:320913313-320968313 GCF_963971535.1 Notolepis coatsorum
AGGGTTAACCCTTTCACTGCAACAATACAGCGCCGCTACAGCGGTCCGTAAATAACACCCCTGGTGCCGTTATTACAGAGGAGCCGAGCGCCACATCTGTCAGGGCAGGGTGGCTCTTACGTAAACATCCCTTCCGTCGCCCGAGACAGGGACACAAACATGTGGGTGTGTTTTCATCGGGGAAGGACGAGCTGCTTTGGTCCGTGTGTATGTAGGTAAATCAGAGTCGGTTAGGACGTGTGAGATGATGAACGGAGCCTGCTTCTTTCCGATGATCCAAACTGGGCCAGTGCTCCCTTACCTTCTCTGGAGCCCAGGGTTGGAACAAGCTGCCTCTCCCCCGTCAGTGTGTTAGTTAAAGGGTTAACCTTCTGTAGTGTGGTAGTGAAAGGGTTACTCCAGAGATCTCCAGATCTGGAGCTGGCTACATTTCTCCATCAACAAACAAAAAACAAAACAATTAACATTGATTAAAGTGGACAAACCAATTCAAGGCTTTTTTTCTTTGTGACAACAACCCATTAGTAAAGGGCCCTTACTGTGATGATGTCATGGCCGCCGGCCGCAGCCCCCCGAGGACGACGAGCCGTCGCCGAGCAGCGCCGGGGAGGCCTGATCGACTGCCCCCCCGACGGACCCAAATGGGAGGCGCTTATTGATCACGATCGATTCACCTGATGAATTATAAGCTGGGAGGCCGTCAGTGGGGGGGGGGGGCGGTCTGATGGATGTCCGTCTCCCCCGCTGGTGTTTTAAGAGGGTCCACCCGGTCTGTGAACTCTAATTCATTTACCTCCTGTGTTTTCTTTACGGGAACTCCGGGCTGTAAACTCTACATGATTGCCAGTGGATGTCAGTAATTAGTATGGATTGCTAGAACGCTAATGGGGGGCTCTCTAACCACCGGCCACTGGAGTCAAAAGACCCGCCCTTCGACCCTCGTAGCCAATGCCTTGTATTATGCAACGTGTTGCGTAACTTTACTAAAGCCTACACATTCAAAAAGAGCCCTGTCATCATTTCTAACACCACATGTCACAACGTTGACAAATAACCTCTGAAGTTGGGGTGAAATAACATCAATCATTCAATATGAAGAACTAGATCAGTGTCAAGACATGCTGTGGGTCTCAGTGTCTCAGTGTCTCAGTGTCTCAGTGTCTCAGTGTCTCAGCTCTCTGTGTCTCAGTGTCTCAGTGTTTCAGTGTCTCAGTGTCTCTGTGTCTCAGTGTCTCAGTGTCTCAGTGTCTCAGTGTTTCAGTGTCTCTGTGTCTCATTGTCTCAGTGTCTCAGTGTCTCAGTGTCTCAGTGTCTCAGTGTCTCAGTGTCTCAGTGTCTCTGTGTCTCTGTGTCTCAGTGTCTCAGTGTCTCAGTGTCTCTGTGTCTCAGTGTCTCAGTATCTCAGTGTCTCAGTGTCTCAGTGTCTCTGTGTCTCAGTGTCTCAGTGTCTCAGTGTCTCTGTGTCTCTGTGTCTCAGTGTCTCAGTGTCTCTGTGTCTCCGTGTCTCAGTGTCTCAGTGTCTCTGTGTCTCTGTGTCTCAGTGTCTCAGTGTCTCAGTCTCTCAGTGTCTCAGTGTCTCTGTGTCTCCATTTCTCTGTGTCTCTGTGTCTCTGTGTCTCTGTGTCTCAGTGTCTCAGTGTCTCTGTGTCTCCGTGTCTCAGTGTCTCAGTCTCTCAGTGTCTCAGTGTCTCTGTGTCTCCATTTCTCTGTGTCTCTGTGTCTCTGTGTCTCTGTGTCTCAGTGTCTCAGTGTCTCTGTGTCTCAGTGTCTCAGTGTCTCAGTGTCTCAGTGTCTCAGTGTCTCAGTGTCTCAGTGTCTCTGTGTCTCTGTGTCTCCGTGTCTCCGTGTCTCAGTGTCTCAGTGTCTCAGTGTCTCTGTGTCTCCGTGTCTCAGTGTCTCAGTGTCTCTGTGTCTCAGTGTCTCAGTGTCTCTGTGTCTCTGTGTCTCTGTGTCTCTGTGTCTCCGTGTCTCAGTGTCTCTGTGTCTCAGTGTCTCAGTGTCTCAGTGTCTCAGTGTCTCTGTGTCTCTGTGTCTCCGTGTCTCCGTGTCTCAGTGTCTCTGTGTCTCTGTGTCTCCGTGTCTCCGTGTCTCAGTGTCTCTGTGTCTCAGTGTCTCAGTGTCTCAGTGTCTCAGTGTCTCTGTGTCTCTGTGTCTCTGTGTCTCAGTGTCTCCATTTCTCCATGTCTAGGTTTCTCTACAGACCTGGATCATATGAGTGAGAATCAAACATACATTAAAGCTCCTTGAAGCCAGGTGGGTTGTGTGCCAGACCTTTTAGACTATTTGAAAGTCAATTAAGGATACTTTTCTATGATTGACATCTTAGCTGACACTATCTGATATGTCTTGATATGGGAAAACCCCCACCATCTGGTTCTCCAAGCAGGTTATTAAAACAAATGCCAAATCTTATTTGCAAATACTATTGGAAGCAGGTCTGCTCTGGGCGTGTCTCCTCTCAGGGTTAAGCTCTGATCTTGGCATTAGCCACCACACAAAACATGCAGTCAAACAGCCCTCCCAGCCACAACATCTGGCTGCCTCCATAGTTCACCTCTCCCGGGAAGACTCTGAAGGTCAGGAGTGGAGAGGAGAGGAGAAGAGAGGAGAGGAGAGGAGAGGAGAGGAGAGGAGAGGAGAGGAGAGGAGAGGAGAGGAGAGGAGAGAGAGAGGAGAGGAGAGGAGAGGAGAGGAGAGGAGAGGAGAGGAGACGAGAGGAGAGGAGAGGAGATGAGATGAGAGGAGAGAAGAGAAGAGAAGAGAAGAGAAGGGAAGAGAAGATAAGGGAAGAGAAGAGAAGAGAAGAGAAGAGAAGAGAAGAGAAGAGAAGAGAAGAGGAGAGGAGAGGAGAGGAGAAGAGGAGAGGAGAGGAGAGGAGAGGAGAGGAGAGGAGAGGAGAGGAGAGGAGAGGAGAGGAGAGGAGAGGAGAGGAGAGGAGAGGAGAGGAGAGGAGAGGAAATTTACATTTACATTGAGTCATTTAGCTGATGCTTTCGTCCAAAGCGACTTACAAGTTGAGGAGAATAAAGGTGAGTGAGTCGGTGTAGGAGTGCGAGTGTGAGGAGAGAGCCGCTGTTACCTTCTTTTAAAAAGACAAACATTAATTATTACAAACACATGTGTTTGTCTTTGTCCTGCGCTTTTATCCCCAAAAAAGGAGCGTGTGTCGCGGAGGTTAACGCTGTGCAGCAGGTCCCTGTGTGTTCAGACCAGCGCCGCGCGGTTCGAGCCTCAGGGTCACGACCATGACATCACTCCTGGCTCTGAGTTACACACTCGTGAGCTAATAGAATAAACGGCTATATTTCACTGGGATTATGATAAACATACCACAGGAGGAATGTTATTTTCTCAGCGATTTTACAAGTTTTCATATTCGACTTCGAGTCTGATTCTAACCTTGGGCACTTGTTCACTAACCCGGCCGTGAGCTCGTTATTATGCTTTTCGGTTATTAAACATAATTCCTCCTGAATTCAAGTTTCAAGTTTCAAGTTTCTTTAATAGTTGTCATACAGAAGTACAGAATACTTTTATACTAAATGCTTCTTACTGTTACGCTCCAGAGACTGTGCTAGACAAGATAAGTGTGAAATAAAATAGTATAGTATGTAAAATAGAAGTAAAAATAGAGGTCACAGTGTTCAGTATAGACATATGTACAATGTTCGATGCAGAATAGACGTAACTGAGTTACCATATAATATACAATACTGTGCAGTGTACTAATATACAATACTATATAGTGCAAAGCAGAAATGGGATGAGGTACAATTTAGGTACAATTTACATTAAGGTGAATTACATCGGGTTGGATTTGATTGTTTTGTCGTGAGAATTCCACACGGATGATATTCCGACTGACAGTACGGAGCAGCTGATGCGACGTCCAGGGAGAGAGGCCTTCCTTCAGACCGGGGACGTCCAGGGAGAGAGGCCTTCCTTCAGACCGGGGACGTCCAGGGAGAGAGGCCTTCCTTCAGACCGGGGACGTCCAGGGAGAGAGGCCTTCCTTCAGACCGGGGACGTCCAGGGAGAGAGGCCTTCCTGCAGACCGGGGCCGTCCAGGGAGAGAGGCCTTCCTGCAGACCGGGGACGTCCAGGGAGAGAGGCCTTCCTTCAGACATGGGCCGTCCAGGGAGAGAGGCCTTCCTTCAGACCGGGGACGTCCAGGGAGAGAGGCCTTCCTGCAGACCGGGGACGTCCAGGCAGAGAGGCCTTCCTGCAGACCGGGGCCGTCCAGGGAGAGAGGCCTTCCTGCAGACCGGGGCCGTCCAGGGAGAGAGGCCTTCCTTCAGACCGGGGACGTCCAGGGAGAGAGGCCTTCCTGCAGACCGGGGCCGTCCAGGGAGAGAGGCCTTCCTTCAGACCGGGGACGTCCAGGGAGAGAGGCCTTCCTGCAGACCGGGGACGTCCAGGGAGAGAGGCCTTCCTGCGGACCGGGGACGTCCAGGGAGAGAGGCCTTCCTTCAGACCGGGGACGTCCAGGGAGAGAGGCCTTCCTTCAGACCGGGGACGTCCAGGGAGAGAGGCCTTCCTTCAGACCGGGGACGTCCAGAGAGAGAGGCCTTCCTGCAGACCGGGGCCGTCCAGGGAGAGAGGCCTTCCTTCAGACCGGGGCCGTCCAGGGAGAGAGGCCTTCCTTCAGACCGGGGACGTCCAGGGAGAGAGGCCTTCCTTCAGACCGGGGACGTCCAGGGAGAGAGGCCTTCCTTCAGAAAGACCCCAAAGCCTGCACTATCCTCCTCAGGGCCAGCAAGGAGATCCTTGCGTTTTCGTTTTAGTTAGTTCATTTTTTTGCGTTCTTTTTTTTGCGTTCTTTTTTTTTGCGTTCTTTTTTTTGCGTTATTTTTTTTGTTTGTTTTAGTTTTAGTTCGTTCTTATTTTTGCATTTTCTTGCGTTTTTCTTTTTTTTTTTTGTAAATGTTTTTGCGTACATTTTTTTTCGTTATTTTTTTTCGTTTTCTTTTTCGTTCGATCGTTTTTTTGCGTTTTTTTTTCGCGTTTTCGTTTTAGTTTGTTCGCTTTTTTGCGTTTTTTTTTTTTAAGTTCGTAAATTTTTTGCGTTCGTTTTTTTTGCGTTTTCGTTTTAGTTCATTCTTTTTTTTGCGTTTTTGTTTAAGTTTGTTGGTTTTTTTGCGTTCGTTTTTTTTTTGCGTTTTCGTTTTAGTTAGTTCATTTTTTTGCGTTAGTTTTTTTGCGTTTTCGTTTTAGTTTGTTCATTTTTTTGCGTTTTCGTTTTAATTCGTTCATTTTTTTGCGTTTTCGTTTTAGTTTGTTAGTTTTTTAGCGTTTTTGTTTTAGTTCGTTCGTTTTTTTGCGTTCGTTTTTTTTGCATTTTCGTTTTAGTTAGTTCATTTTTTTGCGTTAGTTTTTTTGCGTTTTCGTTTCAGTTCGTTCATTTTTTTGCGTTATTTTTTTTGCGTTATTTTTTTTGCATTCTTTTTTTTGTTTGTTTTAGTTTTAGTTCGTACTTTTTTTTGTTTTATTTTTGTGTTTTCGTTTTAGTTTGTTCGTTTTTTTGCGTTTTTGTTTTAGTTCGTTTGCTTTTTGCGTTTTTTTTTTTTTTTAAGTTCGTAAATTTTTTTGCCTTTTTTTTTTCGTTATTTTTTTTGCCTTTTCGTTTTAGTTCGTTCTTTTTTGCGTTTTTTTTTTGCGTTTTCGTTTTAGTTTTTTTTTTTTTTTTTGTTATTTTTTATTTTTGCGTTTTCGTTTTAGTTCGTTCATTTTTTTGCGTTAGTTTTTTTGCATTTTCGTTTTAGTTTGTTAATTTTTTTGCGTTTTCGTTTAGTTCGTTCGTTTTTTTGCGTTTTTGTTTTAGTTCGTTCGTTTTTTTTTGCGTTAGTTTTTTTGCATTTTCGTTTTAGTTTGTTAATTTTTTTGCGTTTTCGTTTTAGTTCGTTCGTTTTTTTGCGTTTTCGTTTTAGTTCGTTCGTTTTTTTTTTGCGTTTTGTTTTAGTTCGTTTCTTTTTTTGCGTTTTCGTTTTAGTTCGTTCATTTTTTTTCCATTCTTTTTTTGCGTTCTTTTTTTTGAGAGAGAGAGGCCTTCCTTCAGACCGGGGACGTCCAGGGAGAGAGGCCTTCCTTCAGACCGGGGACGTCCAGGGAGAGAGGCCTTCCTTCAGACCGGGGCCGTCCAGGGAGAGAGGCCTTCCTTCAGACCGGGGACGTCCAGGGAGAGAGGCCTTCCTTCAGACCGGGGACGTCCAGGGAGAGAGGCCTTCCTTCAGACCGGGGCCGTCCAGGGAGAGAGGCCTTCCTGCGGACCGGGGACGTCCAGGGAGAGAGGCCTTCCTTCAGACCGGGGACGTCCAGGGAGAGAGGCCTTCCTTCAGACCGGGGACGTCCAGGGAGAGAGGCCTTCCTGCGGACCGGGGACGTCCAGGGAGAGAGGCCTTCCTTCAGACCGGGGACGTCCAGGGAGAGAGGCCTTCCTTCAGACCGGGGACGTCCAGGGAGAGAGGCCTTCCTTCTGACCGGGGCCGTCCAGGGAGAGAGGCCTTCCTTCAGACCGGGGACGTCCAGGGAGAGAGGCCTTCCTGCAGACCGGGGCCGTCCAGGGAGAGAGGCCTTCCTTCAGACCGGGGACGTCCAGGGAGAGAGGCCTTCCTGCAGACCGGGGCTGGAGAGGGGGGAGGATGTGGGGGTCGCTGTGGAAACAGCGGAAGTCAAGGATCCATCATAAGGATATTAAGAAATCCAGATGCTTGAATTGGATATAAATATATATCAAACAGGAGGAAAGACTGTCAGGTTTTGGGCTGTGTGGATACCAGTAATGATGTAGTATAAGGAGGCAGCTGACCAATAATGATGTAGTATAAGGAGGTAGCTTACCAATAATGATGTAGTATAAGGAGGTAGCTTACCAATAATGATGTAGTATACGGAGGTAGCTTACCAATAATGATGTAGTATAAGGAGGCAGCTGACCAATAATGATGTAGTATAAGGAGGTAGCTTACCAATAATGATGTAGTATAAGGAGGTAGCTTACCAGTAATGATGTAGTATAAGGAGGTAGCTTACCAGTAATGATGTAGTATAAGGAGGTAGCTTACCAATAATGATGTAGTATAAGGAGGTAGCTTACCAGTAATGATGTAGTATAAGGAGGTAGCTTACCAGTAATGATGTAGTATAAGGAGGTAGCTTACCAGTAATGATGTAGTATAAGAAGGTAGTTTACCAGTAATGATGTAGTATAAGGAGGTAGCTTACCAGTAATGATGTAGTATAAGGAGGTAGCTTACCAGTAATGATGTAGTATAAGGAGGTAGCTTACCAGTAATGATGTAGTATAAGGAGGTAGTTTACCAATAATGATGTAGTATAAGGAGGTAGTTTACCAATAATGATGTAGTATAAGGAGGTAGTTTACCAATAATGATGTAGTATAAGGAGGTAGCTTACAATAATGATGTAGTATACGGAGGTAGTTTATCAGTAATGATGTAGTATAAGGAGGTAGCTTACCAGTAATGATGTAGTATAAGGAGGTAGCTTACCAGTAATGATGTAGTATAAGGAGGTAGCTTACCAGTAATGATGTAGTATAAGGAGGTAGTTTACCAGTAATGATGTAGTATAAGGAGGTAGCTTACCAATAATGATGTAGTATAAGGAGGTAGCTTACCAGTAATGATGTAGTATAAGGAGGTAGCTTACCAGTAATGATGTAGTATAAATCAAATCAAATCAAATCAAATTTATTTATAGGGCCCGACAACACACGTTAATGTCCCCATGGGCCGTACAGGTCTTCTTTAAACAAGTTAAGAAGACAACATAACAATAAGTCAAGAACAGAACAAGAACACCATAGGGTCCAAACATTTTTTAGATGAATGCAAATAAATGAAAGAATGCAAGCACTCCCAGACATACCCCACGCGAAGGTAAGGAAAAACTCACTAAAACCTAACAATAGGGAAAAAAGCTCCACAGGCAATGTGGAGGAGAGAAACCTTAGAAGGGCCGTTCAAGGGGGGATCTCCCTTCTTAGATGTCGGTGATAGTAGTGTTGCAGACGGACAGTTGGTAAGCATGCACTCATGTGTGTAGTGAAACACAGATGAGTGCATGCAATAGCAACTGTACATTTTGAAAAATTAAAGATAGAGTTGATAGCGGATCTATTTGAAGCACAGGGGCGGCGCAAGAGGGTCACGTCCTCCCCGTCTTAGTCACGGGACATTCAGCACTCCGGTCGTTGCTCAGGGACAGCCGGAGACAGGGGGAAGGGGGGGTGGCACAGAGAGGGTCGCGAACTCCCCGACATCATCGCGGGACATCCGGCACTCCGGTCACCACTACGAAACCTCCGAAGACAGGGGGGCACGCAGAGGGGGTCGCAATCTCCCGGCCTTCGTCACGGGACGTCCAACACTCCGGTCAACACTCCAGGACAGCAAGTCATAGGAAGACAGGGAGACGGGACAGGCGTTAGACAGCTCATGAGATTGTAGTAGGCGGACATAGCAATAGATACAGGTGGTAGGCATATATGTGAATGGAGTAGATATATGAAGTAAGCGTATTATGTGAATAGAATAGAAGTACTTAACCCAGCAATGAAACCGCGTTGACTGTTAATCTGTTAACAGTCTGTTAATCAGTTGACAGGACCACGGACAGACGGCGGTGAATAACTGATCCAATGCCTCGGAGGTGCATGTAGAGCAGTCACTACAAGCTTGGCCAAGACCCCGAGGCATCCATCACCTTGGTCAGCGCCAGGAGACGGGTACTCAGAGAGAAAGGGGAGGGAGAGGGGGGGGGGGGGGAGAGGGGGGGGGGGGGGGAAGAGTTAGAGAGTTCCCATGTTTGTGGTGCTGCAAAGGAGCAGACATGTAGTACCCTGTAGTGCCATGTAGTACCCCGTAGTGCCATGTAGTACCCTATAGTACCCCATAGTGCCATGTAGTACCCCGTAGTATCCTGTAGTACCCTGTAGTGCCATGTAGTACCCTGTGGTGCCATGTAGTACCCTGTAGTGCCATGTAGAGCTGTGTAAGCCATGTAGTACCCTGTAATGCCATGCAGTACCAAGTAGTACTCTGTGGTACCATGTAGTACCCTGTACCCTAACTAAACTACCCTATAGTAAACTACCCAGTGGTACCATGTAGTACCCTGTACCATAACTAAACTACACAGATTAATCTAAAGGTCAGTCCCCGACCAGGTGAGATCAAGGTAGGTTGAAGGAGAGAGAGAAAAGTAATGATGTAGTATAAGGAGGTAGCTTACCAATAATGATGTAGTATAAGGAGGTAGCTTACCAGTAATGATGTAGTATAAGGAGGTAGCTTACCAGTAATGATGTAGTATAAGGAGGTAGCTTACCAATAATGATGTAGTATAAGGAGGTAGTTTACCAGTAATGATGTAGTATAAGGAGGTAGCTTACCAGTAATGATGTAGTATAAGGAGGTAGCTTACCAATAATGATGTAGTATAAGGAGGTAGCTTACCAGTAATGATGTAGTATAAGGAGGTAGCTTACCAGTAATGATGTAGTATAAGGAGGTAGCTTACCAATAATGATGTAGTTTAAGGAGGTAGCTTACCAATAATGATGTAGTATAAGGAGGTAGCTTACCAGTAATGATGTAGTATAAGGAGGTAGCTTACCAATAATGATGTAGTATAAGGAGGTATCTTACCAATAATGATGTAGTATAAGGAGGTAGCTTACCAATAATGATGTAGTATAAGGAGGTAGCTTACCAGTAATGATGTAGTATAAGGAGGTAGCTTACCAATAATGATGTAGTATAAGGAGGTAGCTTACAAATGAACAAATACCAGTGTTAGTTGCGTCTCTCCGTCAGAGAGGACAAACCAACCTTCTCATAAAGGACACAGTGATGAGTGTCGTATCCATCATTAGTGATGAATCTGAGGGCAGAGTGATGGACAGAGTCCAAGGATGGGTTGAGGCAGCAGCCTATACATTACATCACCATACTTAAGTACATTCAATATCAAATACGTTTACACTTTTACTTAAATATAATTTTTAATGGGGGACCTTTAGTATTTTATCTGGTTATTTGTACTTGTACTAAAGGAACTGTGTACTTCTTCAACCACCGGTGCCAGCTGTGCAGTGGACTAGCTGGGCTGTCTCTCATACTGTTTACGTAGAGAGGAGGTATCTAGATCGGCCACAGCTGCCTGATCCTGGACCAGTTGCAGTACGTAGTGGACTAGTTGTACCTAAAGTATGTAGACCGTTCACAGACACACACACACACACACACACACACACACACACACACACACACACACACATACACACACACACACACACACACACACACACACACACACACACACACACACACACACACACACACACACACACACACACACACACACACACACACACACACACACACACACACACACACACACACACACACACACACACACACACACACACGTCCCTGAAAGGCAGAGTTACAGTCCTGACAAAATTACAAACATGTAACCAACAGTGAAAGTCTGGGGTTAGTCTCTAGATTCTGGCCGCGAACAGGCATCTGCTGTGTCGTCATGTAGATTCCTGTCAGATTGAAATACTTGGAACAAGGAGAAACCCATGATGACAGTGATGTATTGCAGAATGCATCGGAATGATGAGGGGGTAACCCGAGACCCCCCCCCCCCCCCCCCACACACACACACACACACTCACACACACACACACACACACACACACACACACACACACACACACACACACACACACACTCACACACACACACACACACACACACACACACACACACACACACACACACACACACACACACACACACACACACACACACACACACACACACACACACACGCGTACACGCACACACACACACACACACACACACACACACACACAGTTCAGTGCCACAGGCTGACCTCAGGTCTGTTGTAGAGACTTATTATTGACAACCTGACCAAGTGTGTTAGCTGTGTGACGCAACCTCTGGTGGGTAAACATCACCCCCTTTAACCCTTTCACTGCTGCACTACCAAACGGTTAACCCCTTCACTGCGACAAGTCACAGAATGTTAACCCTTTCACTGCCACACAACAGCCGGCGACTGTCGGCAGTGTGATAGTAAAGGGTTAACCTTCTGTAGCGTGGCAGTGAAAGGGTTAAACATCACCTCCTTTAAGCATCACCTCCTTTAAACATCATCCTTTAAAGGGGAACTATTTTACTATTTCTTTCACTATTTGGGCACTTCCTGTGAGTCTATGGAACACCTCTGTAAGGTTTTCTTTCCAAAAAATGCATTGTTTTGTATTTCTAATCAAGTACTCAAAAACAGCATTTTTTTTTACCTCAAGATCTTAAGCCGTTTTGAGGCTGGGCTCCAACCACTGTGTGGCCTGGTGGCGTGTAGCCTTTTTACAACGCATCCGCGTTTCCGGATAGTTCCCCTTTAAACATCACCTCCTTTAAACATAACATCATCTCCTCTCAACATAATATCACCTCCTTTAAACATAACATTGATTGATTGATTGAATACTTTATTTTGACACAATCGTAGGACAAACATTTGAAAAAGAAAAAAACAATAACAGTGTCATTATGCTAGTCAAAAATGGATAAAACACAATAAAGCCATGGCCTCCGGCTTGGGCCGGCCGTCATACTAACTCAATTGGCAGAGTTAGCGGGTGGAAGTCGATGGGTGGTAATCTGGACGTTGTGGACAGCGACTCCTACAGGTCGGTTGGGGGACGCCTGCACAGCAGAGACAGGAGATGGCGGGGGTAGTGTGAGCCTCCCACACGTTACACCTCGCCACTGAGAGTCCGCGCTGGCAGGTGAAAAGATGTGACAGGCTGCCTCGTCGTGTACCAGAGGGGACACGTGATGCAAGGCTTCTATCCTCCCTACAACCGGCCAGTGGGGGGCATATGCGAGCAACGTTCAAGACAGGGGAGGGGAGAATTGGCACATTGGAATTGGGATGGGAGGAAAATAGGAAAAGAGGAGAAAAAGTGGATAAAAAAATAATAAAGCCGTGGCTTGTTTCCATTGTGGTCCATACATAGAACATAAAAGGCACACATACATGAATGGACATGTTGTACACGAGACAGGACACCCTAAAGATAAGTACAATAACACCTAACCTGAAAACTCATACAGTCAACTAATGTTAAAAGAACATTTTAAATCCGCAAACCCTTAAAAGCAACTCATGATAAAAAGAGATAAAAACCAAGTTATCACATCCTCTCAACGTAACATCACCTCCTCTCAGTGCCAATTAGAGCCAACAGAACACAGAGCAGACAGTCGTCTCTTGGTAAATAGTTGGCCGGGCACTGGCAGATCCATCGCGGCGGCCATGACCTCATCCACTATTGAAAATAACTGTCCAATCATCTCCGTCTCCAGAGTCCCACAGGGGACAGAGACGCCGGGGTGAACTCACAAGCCCTTTACTTAACCCGTTCACTGCCACACGGCAGCCGGTTAACCCTTTCACTGTGACAATACAGAAGGTTAGCCCTTTACTATCACACAACCGACGGCGATGCTCCATTATTAGCATCATTAGCTCCGCGGATGCGGAGCTAATGATGCTAATGATGGAGCATCGCCGTCGGTTGTGTGATAGTAAAGGGTTAACCTTCTGTCGTGTGGCAGTGAAAGAGTTTTAATAAAGACCCTATCTGTAATCCAAAGGTAAACAAAACACTGTAGTGTAGTAGCCTCACCGATGACTGAGCTCTTGATAGAAGGACTCGCAGGTCAATATGTGTTGATCATTATATCCTGGGAGATGTACATGTTTTGTTTACATTGGAAATGTTGGTAAATATTGGAGTATGATGGAAAAGGTACTGATGTGATGATCACACAGTACACTATAAAGTACACACAGTACACTATAAAGTACACACAGTACACTATAAAGTACACACAGTACACTATATACACACAGTACACTATAAAGTACACACAGTACACTATAAAGTACACACTGATCACACAGTACACTATAAAGTACACACTGATCACACAGTACACTATAAAGTACACACTGATCACACAGTACACTATAAAGTACACACAGTACACTATAAAGTACACACAGTACACTATAAAGTACACACTGATCACACAGTACACTATAAAGTACACACTGATCACACAGTACACTATAAAGTACACACTGATCACACAGTACACTATAAAATACACACAGTACACTATAAAGTAAACACAGTACACTATAAAGTACACACTGATCACACAATACACTATAAAGTACACACAGTACACTATACTCATAGCCAAGCTCAGGGACCTGGGCTTGGGCTATGACCTCTGCCAGTGGGTCTTGGACTTCCTGACTGGCAGACCCCAGGTGGTGAGAGCAGGCAACTGCACCTCCTCATCCATCACCCTCAACATAGGGGCCCCCCAGGGCTGTGTTCTGAGTCCCCTCCTCTACTCCCTGTACACACACGACTGTGTGGCTCAGCGGAGTAGCAATACAATCGTCAAATTTGCTGACGACACAGTGGTGGTGGGCCTGATCTCTGCCAACGACGAGAGGGCCTACCTGGAAGAGGTCAAGGTCCTGGCGGGATGGTGCCAGGAAAACAGCCTCTCCCTGAACGTCAGCAAAACAAAGGAGATGATTGTGGACTTCAGGAGGTCGGGGGTCAAGGACTACAGCCCCCTCAGCATCGACGGGGCACCGGTTGAGAGAGTCAACAGCTTCAAGTACCTCGGAGCCTACATATCCGAGGACTTGACATGGACCACACACATTAACAGTGTGGTGAAGAAGGCACGACAACGCCTCTACTTCCTCAGGCGCCTAAGGAAGTTCCAAGTCAGCCAGAAGATCCTTAAGAACTTCTACTCATGTACAATAGAGAGCATCTTGACCGGCAACATAACCTCCTGGTTTGGGAATAGCACTGCAAAAGACCAAAGCAGACTACAAAGAGTGACACGTTCAGCCCCCCCCCCCCCCCCCCCCCCGATATTTATTGTATTATTAAAAAAAAAAAAAAAAAAAAAATCCAACATGAAACAAAACATATCACAATACAATAATAATACGTCAAATGTATATACTCTCTTTTCTGGACTCTTTTCGTATCACAAACAGTACTGTATTTGCAAATCTGGTATGTCATGTATAGATGTAGCACTACTGTCTATCTGTATGTCATTATGTTATAATGAATTGAAAATGGGGGACCCTGATGTAAACAAGACGAAAGTGTTTCTCTGGTCTGCATCCCCTTAACAATTGTATGTATTGAGCTGTACTGTATTGTACCCATTCTGCAATCTGTTAAATAAAGTTTTCATTCATTCACCATGACATGTTTAGGTATTTGGCCAGATCCAGCTTGTCTGTGATGAGAGTGTTTTCTGTCTTTATGATTGACTATCATCATTAGATATTTCAGTTTCGTTATTACAGTAGCTGGCTAACAGTACGTTAGTTGACTAATACCAGAGTCAGAATTGGGTAATATGCCGACTACTGGCAGTGATGCGACCTATCTTACCACATAACTTTTGTCATCTCTGGTACTATGCAGTGCACTATGCAAAACGGCAAAGAGATAGGTAACGTTCGTTAAGTGCCAAATTACCATCATCATGATACACCCTCACATAATTCACAAAGTGTTCACATGCGCCACCCATGTGGTAACCTAGAAATACCATAGATTGTGGCTAGGTGGTAACGTATATGTTTTCTATGATCACTATGAATTGAAAATGGGGGACCCTGATGTAAACAAGACAAACGTCTTTCTCTGGTCTGCATCCCCTTAACGAGCCGTACTGTATTGTACCCATTCTGCAATCTGTTAAATAAAGTTTTCATTCATTCATTCACATTACGTTAGTTAGCATCCAAGCTAGCGTGATAACGTTAGTAGTACTAGGTAGCTTACCTGCAATAATGTTGTCATCGTCCTGGACAGATAAGACTTGTTAAATCATAATATATCCACACTTTGTGCTGGTAAATGTCCCCTTTAGCTGCTCGGCGTCGTCGGATTTTAATACACCACGGTGGTAATGTGGGGGACCCTGATGTAAACAAGACGAAAGTCTTTCTCTGGTCTGCATCCCCTTAACAATTGTATGTATTGAGCTGTACTGTACTGTACCCATTCTGCAATCTGTTAATAAAGTTTTCATTCATTCATGTTTCAGGTGACTTATTATGTTGTGTTTCTCTGATGTCGCGTTCACGTTACGTGGGAAGAAGCGGAAGAACCAGAGGACATCTCGTTGCTACAACTAGGAAGCCTTCACGCATTGACTCGATCAAAACGCCCACATCCATACTTCCGCAATTCGTGACGCGAAGTGGGAGATATCGGGGTCTATAAAAAATCCCATATGTCCTAGTAGGAATTACAACTAGGAGGCTGACGTGAATGGTTTTTCCCAGTCGGAAGCTGATTCTTCCGATTCTTCCCACGTAACGTGAACGCGACATCAGAGAAAAATATCACCTCCGCGCTGCTTGTGAGATTTACGTGGCTACGTCACAGCCAAGGAAAGGGAGCGCTGGATTTGTGCAAAACGCCCTGTTCCTAAACCACACGCTATCAGTCGTACTCGTACCACAGTACTGGCAAAACGGGAGGAGCCTAGAATCAAAACAAACGCACCAGTCCCAGTTGCCGTTACCACCAGTTGTGTTCGATCCAGTCCCACACGCGAACGGCAACTCCATTCAGTCCCGGGCCTGGGCCCGGGGCCGGAGGGGGGGCCGGGGCCCGGGCCCCCCCTCCCGCCAGACGGTGGGCGGGCCCTAAGGCCGCTGCCTCCCCTGCCGCGCCTATAGCTCCGCCCCTGCTCCCCACCCTCCAGAACATTTACTACAAGCGTTGCAAGGGCAAGGCTAAGAGAATCATTAAAGACTCCAGTCACCCGAACAACTGCCTCTTCGAACTGCTGCGGTCAGGCAAGCGATACAGGAGTCTCAAGGCGAGCACAGAAAGACTCAGAAGTAGCTTCTATCCCCAGGCCATCAGGCTGCTAAACGAACAATGAATGAACACTACACAACAACAACCACCAAACGCACATAGCACACACATCCACACGCACACACTCACTTTAAACAAACACACTGTAGCACCCACTCCACACACTTTATAGCACACACCCACTTTAAACAAACACACTGTAGCACCCACTCCCCACACTTTATATTTATGGATGAAGGATTGCACTACAACTCGTACACCTTACTGTAAATTGTACCTAAAATTGTACCTCATCCCATTTCTGCTTTGCACTAGATAGTACTGTACATTAGTACACTGCATAGTATTGTGTATTGTATATTATATGGTAACTCAGAACATTGTACATATGTCTATACCGAACACTGTGACCTCATTTTCTTCTTCTAAATTCATGCTATATTATGTTATTATGTTATTTGATACTATCTTGTCTAGCACAGTCTCTGGAGCGTAACAGTAAGAAGCATTTTGTATGAAAGTATTCTGTACTTCTGTATGACAACTATTAAAGAACTTGAACTTGAACTTGAACTTGAACTATAAAGCGCGCGTGCGTGCGTGAGTGCGTGCGTGCGTGCGTGCGTGTGTGGTGTGTGTGTGTGTGTGTGTGTGTGTGTGCGTGTGTGTGTGTGTGTGTGTGTGTGTGTGTGTGTGTGTGTGCGTGTGTGTGTGTGTGTGTGTATGTGCGTGATGATGGTGGCGGTGGTGAGGGAGAGTTTGCCCATTTGGCATAACCTCATCCACTTGTGATAAAAGGAAGAGAAGGGGTCTGTGGATTCTAAAGACAGCTTAAAACCTATTTCTTTGCTCAGGCATTTAAATGAAACATCAGGGATATCCTGACACAAATTGTACTTTACCTGCACTATTCTTACCCTGCCTACTTTTATACACTTTCTATCAAAGTCGGTTCTATGCACATTTTATCTCACTACCTCCTATGCTGCTCTGTAATTTTAAGAGTGCTGCTCTGTTGTAATTTAGAACTGAACTGTGTTAAGAAACTCAAAGTGTTAAGAGCGATGCACTGCTCGGTTGTCATATTTGTATTGAACTATTGTATCACACTTTTTACTGTCCGTTCTATTTTATAATTTTGAGCCTATTCTTAAACTGAATCAAACCGCACTTTTTTACTCTGTCTATTCTATTTTATTATTTGTAATTACTGAATGAAACCGTAAACAGAGATCCTAATGTGAAAAACGGTGATTTACCTTATCTTGCTACCTCTCTATCTTTTTTGTGCTCCCTCAGTCCATCAGAGACTCCCCTACACTCTCCACCTTCAACGCTCGCCTCAAAACCCACCTGTTCTCCCTTGCCTTCAACCCCCCCCCCCCACCCATAACCCCCCCCCCCCCCCCCCTCCAACCTGATTGATGTCTGTGTCCTGTCTTTTTGTGCTATCATGCTGTCTTCCCTGTTCCCCCCACGGTCTCATGTTCCTTTCATTTTTGTTTCTTTGTTGTTTCTTTGTTTTTGTTTCTTTGTTTTTGTTTCTTTGTCTTTACTTTGCTCCCGACTATTGTCAGCGACTTCGGGTCATTGAGAAGCGCTATATAAATTAAATGAATTATTATTATTATTATGCCTGTATTTTTTACTGTATTTTGTACTTTGAACTGCAATTTCTGTATGAAAAGTGCTATACGAATAAAAGTTATAAATATTATTATAAAAGTTATTATTATCTGACAGAAGATGTAAATAATAATAAGAAATAAGAACTAAAACGAAAACGCAAAAAAAATACGCAAAAAAAAGAACGAACTAAAACGCAAAAAAACGAACGAAAAAAAATAACGCAAAAAAAAATTACTAACTAAAACGAAAAAGAACAAAAAAATAAAAAAAAAAGCAAAAAAAGAACAAACAAAAACGAAAACGAATGAAAAAAACCGAACGAAAAAAAATTAACTAACTAAAACGAAAACGCAAAAAAACGAACACAAAAAAATGAACGAAATAAAACGATAACGCTAGGGAACACACTGTCTCTGGTCACAGACCGAGGGAACGCACTGTCTCTGGTGACAGACCGAGGGAACGCACTGTCTCTGGTGACAGACAGACTGAGGGAACGCACTGTCTCTGGTGACAGACCGAGGGAACGCACTGTCTCTGGTGACAGACAGACTGAGGGAACGCACTGTCTCTGCTGACAGACAGACCGAGGGAACGCACTGTCTCTGGTGACAGACAGACTGAGGGAACGCACTGTCTCTGCTGACAGACAGACCGAGGGAACGCACTGTCTCTGGTGACAGACAGACCGAGGGAACGCACTGTCTCTGGTGACAGACTGAGGGAACGCACTGTCTCTGGTGACAGACAGACTGAGGGAACGCACTGTCTCTGCTGACAGACAGACCGAGGGAACGCACTGTCTCTGCTGACAGACAGACTGAGGGAACGCACTGTCTCTGGTGACAGACAGACTGAGGGAACGCACTGTCTCTGGTGACAGACAGACCGAGGGAACGCACTGTCTCTGCTGACAGACAGACTGAGGGAACGCACTGTCTCTGGTGACAGACAGACTGAGGGAACGCACTGTCTCTGGTGACAGACAGACTGAGGGAACGCACTGTCTCTGGTGACAGACAGACTGAGGGAACGCACTGTCTCTGGTGACAGACAGACCGAGGGAACGCACTGTCTCTGGTGACAGACAGACTGAGGGAACGCACTGTCTCTGGTGACAGACAGACTGAGGGAACGCACTGTCTCTGGTGACAGACAGACTGAGGGAACGCACTGTCTCTGGTGACAGACCGAGGGAACGCACTGTCTCTGGTGACAGACAGACCGAGGGAACGCACTGTCTCTGGTGACAGACAGACCGAGGGAACGCACTGTCTCTGGTGACAGACAGACTGAGGGAACGCACTGTCTCTGGTGACAGACAGACAGAGGGAACGCACTGTCTCTGGTCACAGACAGACTGAGGGAACGCACTGTCTCTGGTGACAGACAGACCGAGGGAACGCACTGTCTCTGGTGACAGACAGACTGAGGGAACGCACTGTCTCTGCTGACAGACAGACCGAGGGAACGCACTGTCTCTGGTGACAGACAGACTGAGGGTGAACGCAAAAAAACTAAAACTAAAAAGAAAACGCAAAAAAACGAACGAAAAAAAACGAACGCAAAAAAATTTACGAACTAAAACGAAAAAGAACAAAAATATAAAAATAAACGCAAAAAAAAGAACGAACTAAAACGAAAACGCAAAAAAACTAACGCAAAAAAAACGAACGAACTAAAACAAAAACGCAAAAAAATTAACGAACTAAAACGAAAACGTTGTACACAACTACTGTATTTTTTTGCGTTCATTTTAACGCAAAAAAAGAACGCAAAAAAAAGAATCCAAAAAAATTAACTAACTAGAACGAAAACACAAAAAAAAAAGCAAAAAGAAAACGAACTAAAACGAAAACGCAAAAAAACGAATGAAAAAAAAAACGCAAAAAAAGAACGAACTAAAAGTTATAAATATTATTATAAAAGTTATTATTATCTGACAGAAGATGTAAATAATAATAAGAAATAAGAATTAAAACGAAAACTAAAAAAAAATACGCAAAAAAAAGAACGAACTAAAACGCAAAAAAACGAACGAAAAAAAATAACGCAAAAAAACTAAACTAAACTAAAACGAAAAAGAACAAAAAAATTTAAAACGCAAAAAAAGAACAAACAAAAACGAAAACGAATGAAAAAAAACGAACGAAAAAAAATTAACTAACTAAAACGAAGACGCAAAAAAACGAACGCAAAAAAATGAACGAAATAAAACGATAACGCTAGGGAACGCACTGTCTCTGCTGACAGACCGAGGGAACGCACTGTCTCTGCTGACAGACCGAGGGAACGCACTGTCTCTGGTGACAGACAGACCGAGGGAACGCACTGTCTCTGGTGACAGACAGACTGAGGGAACGCACTGTCTCTGGTGACAGACAGACCGAGGGAACGCACTGTCTCTGGTGACAGACAGACTGAGGGAACGCACTGTCTCTGCTGACAGACAGACCGAGGGAACGCACTGTCTCTGCTGACAGACAGACTGAGGGAACGCACTGTCTCTGGTGACAGACAGACTGAGGGAACGCACTGTCTCTGGTGACAGACAGACCGAGGGAACGCACTGTCTCTGGTGACAGACAGACTGAGGGAACGCACTGTCTCTGGTGACAGACAGACTGAGGGAACGCACTGTCTCTGCTGACAGACAGACTGAGGGAACGCACTGTCTCTGGTGACAGACAGACTGAGGGAACGCACTGTCTCTGGTGACAGACAGACTGAGGGAACGCACTGTCTCTGGTGACAGACAGACCGAGGGAACGCACTGTCTCTGGTGACAGACCGAGGGAACGCACTGTCTCTGGTGACAGACAGACTGAGGGAACGCACTGTCTCTGCTGACAGACAGACTGAGGGAACGCACTGTCTCTGGTGACAGACAGACTGAGGGAACGCACTGTCTCTGCTGACAGACAGACTGAGGGAACGCACTGTCTCTGGTGACAGACTGAGGGAACGCACTGTCTCTGGTGACAGACAGACTGAGGGAACACACTGTCTCTGGTGACAGACAGACTGAGGGAACGCACTGTCTCTGGTGACAGACAGACTGAGGGAACGCACTGTCTCTGCTGACAGACAGACCGAGGGAACGCACTGTCTCTGGTGACAGACAGACTGAGGGAACGCACTGTCTCTGGTGACAGACAGACTGAGGGAACGCACTGTCTCTGCTGACAGACAGACTGAGGGAACGCACTGTCTCTGGTGACAGACAGACCGAGGGAACGCACTGTCTCTGCTGACAGACAGACCGAGGGAACGCACTGTCTCTGCTGACAGACAGACCGAGGGAACGCACTGTCTCTGCTGACAGACAGACCGAGGGAACGCACTGTCTCTGGTGACAGACAGACTGAGGGAACGCACTGTCTCTGGTGACAGACAGACCGAGGTAACGCACTGTCTCTGCTGACAGACAGACCGAGGGAACGCACTGTCTCTGCTGACAGACAGACTGAGGGAACGCACTGTCTCTGGTGACAGACCGAGGGAACGCACTGTCTCTGCTGACAGACAGACCGAGGGAACGCACTGTCTCTGGTGACAGACAGACAGAGGGAACGCACTGTCTCTGCTGACAGACTGAGGGAACGCACTGTCTCTGGTGACAGACAGACTGAGGGAACGCACTGTCTCTGGTGACAGACAGACCGAGGGAACGCACTGTCTCTGGTGACAGACAGACCGAGGGAACGCACTGTCTCTGGTGACAGACAGACTGAGGGAACGCACTGTCTCTGCTGACAGACCGAGGGAACGCACTGTCTCTGCTGACAGACCGAGGGAACGCACTGTCTCTGGTGACAGACAGACTGAGGGAACGCACTGTCTCTGGTGACAGACAGACTGAGGGAACGCACTGTCTCTGGTGACTGACTGAGGGAACGCACTGTCTCTGGTGACAGACAGACCGAGGGAACGCACTGTCTCTGGTGACAGACAGACTGAGGGAACGCACTGTCTCTGCTGACAGACTGAGGGAACGCACTGTCTCTGGTGACAGACAGACCGAGGGAATGCACTGTCTCTGGTGACAGACCGAGGGAACGCACTGTCTCTGGTGACAGACAGACTGAGGGAACGCACTGTCTCTGGTGACAGACAGACTGAGGGAACGCACTGTCTCTGGTGACAGACAGACTGAGGGAACGAACGAACTAAATGACCTGAAAAACGAACGAACTAAAACAAAAACACACAAAAACGAACGCAAAAAAAGAACGAACTAAAACGAAAACGAACGCAAAAAAAAGATTGCAAAAAAGAACACAAAAAAAGAACAAAAAAAAAGAACGAAAAAAAAGAACGCAAAAAAATGAACTAACTAAAACGAAAACGCAAAAAAACTAACGCAAAAAAAACGAACGAACTAAAACAAAAACGCAAAAAAACGAACGAACTAAAACGAAAACGCAAAAAAAACGCAAAAAAATGAACGAACTAAAACAAAAACGCAAAAAAAATAATGCAAAAAAAAGAACGAACTAAAACGAAAACGAACGCAAAAAATAACAAAAAAAAAGGAAAAAAAGAACGCAAAAAAATTAACTAACTAAAACGAAAACGCAAAAAAACTAACGCAAAAAAACTAACGCAAAGAAACAAACAAACTAAAACAAAAACGCACTGTCTCTGGTGACAGACAGACTGAGGGAACGCACTGTCTCTGGTGACAGACAGACTGAGGGAACGCACTGTCTCTGGTGACAGACAGACCGAGGGAACGCACTGTCTCTGGTGACAGACCGAGGGAACGCACTGTCTCTGGTGACAGACAGACTGAGGGAACGCACTGTCTCTGCTGACAGACAGACTGAGGGAACGCACTGTCTCTGGTGACAGACAGACTGAGGGAACGCACTGTCTCTGCTGACAGACAGACTGAGGGAACGCACTGTCTCTGGTGACAGACTGAGGGAACGCACTGTCTCTGGTGACAGACAGACTGAGGGAACACACTGTCTCTGGTGACAGACAGACTGAGGGAACGCACTGTCTCTGGTGACAGACAGACTGAGGGAACGCACTGTCTCTGCTGACAGACAGACCGAGGGAACGCACTGTCTCTGGTGACAGACAGACTGAGGGAACGCACTGTCTCTGGTGACAGACAGACTGAGGGAACGCACTGTCTCTGCTGACAGACAGACTGAGGGAACGCACTGTCTCTGGTGACAGACAGACCGAGGGAACGCACTGTCTCTGCTGACAGACAGACCGAGGGAACGCACTGTCTCTGCTGACAGACAGACCGAGGGAACGCACTGTCTCTGCTGACAGACAGACCGAGGGAACGCACTGTCTCTGGTGACAGACAGACTGAGGGAACGCACTGTCTCTGGTGACAGACAGACCGAGGTAACGCACTGTCTCTGCTGACAGACAGACCGAGGGAACGCACTGTCTCTGCTGACAGACAGACTGAGGGAACGCACTGTCTCTGGTGACAGACCGAGGGAACGCACTGTCTCTGCTGACAGACAGACCGAGGGAACGCACTGTCTCTGGTGACAGACAGACAGAGGGAACGCACTGTCTCTGCTGACAGACTGAGGGAACGCACTGTCTCTGGTGACAGACAGACTGAGGGAACGCACTGTCTCTGGTGACAGACAGACCGAGGGAACGCACTGTCTCTGGTGACAGACAGACCGAGGGAACGCACTGTCTCTGGTGACAGACAGACTGAGGGAACGCACTGTCTCTGCTGACAGACCGAGGGAACGCACTGTCTCTGCTGACAGACCGAGGGAACGCACTGTCTCTGGTGACAGACAGACTGAGGGAACGCACTGTCTCTGGTGACAGACAGACTGAGGGAACGCACTGTCTCTGGTGACTGACTGAGGGAACGCACTGTCTCTGGTGACAGACAGACCGAGGGAACGCACTGTCTCTGGTGACAGACAGACTGAGGGAACGCACTGTCTCTGCTGACAGACTGAGGGAACGCACTGTCTCTGGTGACAGACAGACCGAGGGAACGCACTGTCTCTGGTGACAGACCGAGGGAACGCACTGTCTCTGGTGACAGACAGACTGAGGGAACGCACTGTCTCTGGTGACAGACAGACTGAGGGAACGCACTGTCTCTGGTGACAGACAGACTGAGGGAACGAACGAACTAAATGACCTGAAAAACGAACGAACTAAAACAAAAACACACAAAAACGAACGCAAAAAAAAGAACGAACTAAAACGAAAACGAACGCAAAAAAAAGATTGCAAAAAAGAACACAAAAAAAGAACAAAAAAAAAGAACGAAAAAAAAGAACGCAAAAAAATGAACTAACTAAAACGAAAACGCAAAAAAACTAACGCAAAAAAAACGAACGAACTAAAACAAAAACGCAAAAAAACGAACGAACTAAAACGAAAACGCAAAAAAAACGCAAAAAAATTAACGAACTAAAACGAAAACGCAAAAAAAATAATGCAAAAAAAAGAACGAACTAAAACGAAAACGAACGCAAAAAATAACAAAAAAAAAAGGAAAAAAAGAACGCAAAAAAATTAACTAACTAAAACGAAAACGCAAAAAAACTAACGCAAAAAAACTAACGCAAAGAAACAAACAAACTAAAACAAAAACGCACTGTCTCTGGTGACAGACCGAGGGAACGCACTGTCTCTGGTGACAGACAGACCGAGGGAACGCACTGTCTCTGGTGACAGACAGACCGAGGGAACGCACTGTCTCTGGTGACAGACAGACTGAGGGAACGCACTGTCTCTGGTGACAGACAGACCGAGGGAACGCACTGTCTCTGGTGACAGACAGACTGAGGGAACGCACTGTCTCTGCTGACAGACAGACCGAGGGAACGCACTGTCTCTGGTGACAGACAGACCGAGGGAACGCACTGTCTCTGCTGACAGACCGAGGGAACGCACTGTCTCTGCTGACAGACCGAGGGAACGCACTGTCTCTGGTGACAGACAGACCGAGGGAACGCACTGTCTCTGGTGACAGACAGACTGAGGGAACGCACTGTCTCTGGTGACAGACAGACCGAGGGAACGCACTGTCTCTGGTGACAGACAGACTGAGGGAACGCACTGTCTCTGCTGACAGACAGACCGAGGGAACGCACTGTCTCTGGTGACAGACAGACCGAGGGAACGCACTGTCTCTGCTGACAGACCGAGGGAACGCACTGTCTCTGCTGACAGACAGACTGAGGGAACGCACTGTCTCTGGTGACAGACAGACCGAGGGAACGCACTGTCTCTGGTGACAGACAGACTGAGGGAACGCACTGTCTCTGGTGACAGACTGAGGGAACGCACTGTCTCTGGTGACAGACAGACTGAGGGAACGCACTGTCTCTGGTGACAGACAGACCGAGGGAACGCACTGTCTCTGGTGACAGACAGACTGAGGGAACGCACTGTCTCTGGTGACAGACAGACTGAGGGAACGCACTGTCTCTGCTGACAGACAGACTGAGGGAACGCACTGTCTCTGGTGACAGACCGAGGGAACGCACGGTCTCTGGTGACAGACAGACTGAGGGAACGCACTGTCTCTGGTGACAGACTGAGGGAACGCACTGTCTCTGGTGACAGACAGACTGAGGGAACGCACTGTCTCTGGTGACAGACAGACTGAGGGAACGCACTGTCTCTGGTGACAGACAGACTGAGGGAACGCACTGTCTCTGGTGACAGACAGACTGAGGGAACGCACTGTCTCTGGTGACAGACAGACTGAGGGAACGCACTGTCTCTGGTGACAGACCGAGGGAACGCACTGTCTCTGGTGACAGACTGAGGGAACGCACTGTCTCTGGTGACAGACCGAGGGAACGCACTGTCTCTGGTGACAGACAGACTGAGGGAACGCACTGTCTCTGGTGACAGACTGAGGGAACGCACTGTCTCTGGTGACAGACAGACCGAGGGAACGCACTGTCTCTGCTGACAGACCGAGGGAACGCACTGTCTCTGGTGACAGACAGACTGAGGGAACGCACTGTCTCTGGTGACAGACAGACTGAGGGAACGCACTGTCTCTGGTGACAGACCGAGGGAACGCACTGTCTCTGCTGACAGACAGACCGAGGGAACGCACTGTCTCTGGTGACAGACAGACCGAGGGAACGCACTGTCTCTGGTGACAGACAGACTGAGGGAACGCACTGTCTCTGGTGACAGACAGACTGAGGGAACGCACTGTCTCTGGTGACTGACTGAGGGAACGCACTGTCTCTGGTGACAGACAGACCGAGGGAACGCACTGTCTCTGGTGACAGACAGACTGAGGGAACGCACTGTCTCTGCTGACAGACTGAGGGAACGCACTGTCTCTGGTGACAGACAGACCGAGGGAACGCACTGTCTCTGGTGACAGACCGAGGGAACGCACTGTCTCTGGTGACAGACAGACTGAGGGAACGCACTGTCTCTGGTGACAGACAGACTGAGGGAACGCACT
This sequence comes from Notolepis coatsorum, assembly GCF_963971535.1. Taxonomy (NCBI): domain Eukaryota; kingdom Metazoa; phylum Chordata; class Actinopteri; order Aulopiformes; family Paralepididae; genus Notolepis; species Notolepis coatsorum. Next base: position 320,939,407 of record NC_140165.1, read on the forward strand.
GTCTCTGGTGACAGACAGACTGAGGGAACGAACGAACTAAATGACCTGAAAAACGAACGAACTAAAACAAAAACACACAAAAACGAACGCAAAAAAAAGAACGAACTAAAACGAAAACGAACGCAAAAAAAAGATTGCAAAAAAGAACACAAAAAAAGAACAAAAAAAAAGAACGAAAAAAAAGAACGCAAAAAAATGAACTAACTAAAACGAAAACGCAAAAAAACTAACGCAAAAAAAACGAACGAACTAAAACAAAAACGCAAAAAAACGAACGAACTAAAACGAAAACGCAAAAAAAACGCAAAAAAATTAACGAACTAAAACGAAAACGCAAAAAAAATAATGCAAAAAAAAGAACGAACTAAAACGAAAACGAACGCAAAAAATAACAAAAAAAAAAGGAAAAAAAGAACGCAAAAAAATTAACTAACTAAAACGAAAACGCAAAAAAACTAACGCAAAAAAACTAACGCAAAGAAACAAACAAACTAAAACAAAAACGCACTGTCTCTGGTGACAGACCGAGGGAACGCACTGTCTCTGGTGACAGACAGACCGAGGGAACGCACTGTCTCTGGTGACAGACAGACCGAGGGAACGCACTGTCTCTGGTGACAGACAGACTGAGGGAACGCACTGTCTCTGGTGACAGACAGACCGAGGGAACGCACTGTCTCTGGTGACAGACAGACTGAGGGAACGCACTGTCTCTGCTGACAGACAGACCGAGGGAACGCACTGTCTCTGGTGACAGACAGACCGAGGGAACGCACTGTCTCTGCTGACAGACCGAGGGAACGCACTGTCTCTGCTGACAGACCGAGGGAACGCACTGTCTCTGGTGACAGACAGACCGAGGGAACGCACTGTCTCTGGTGACAGACAGACTGAGGGAACGCACTGTCTCTGGTGACAGACAGACCGAGGGAACGCACTGTCTCTGGTGACAGACAGACTGAGGGAACGCACTGTCTCTGGTGACAGACTGAGGGAACGCACTGTCTCTGGTGACAGACAGACTGAGGGAACGCACTGTCTCTGGTGACAGACAGACCGAGGGAACGCACTGTCTCTGGTGACAGACAGACTGAGGGAACGCACTGTCTCTGGTGACAGACAGACTGAGGGAACGCACTGTCTCTGCTGACAGACAGACTGAGGGAACGCACTGTCTCTGGTGACAGACCGAGGGAACGCACGGTCTCTGGTGACAGACAGACTGAGGGAACGCACTGTCTCTGGTGACAGACTGAGGGAACGCACTGTCTCTGGTGACAGACAGACTGAGGGAACGCACTGTCTCTGGTGACAGACAGACTGAGGGAACGCACTGTCTCTGGTGACAGACAGACTGAGGGAACGCACTGTCTCTGGTGACAGACAGACTGAGGGAACGCACTGTCTCTGGTGACAGACAGACTGAGGGAACGCACTGTCTCTGGTGACAGACCGAGGGAACGCACTGTCTCTGGTGACAGACTGAGGGAACGCACTGTCTCTGGTGACAGACCGAGGGAACGCACTGTCTCTGGTGACAGACAGACTGAGGGAACGCACTGTCTCTGGTGACAGACTGAGGGAACGCACTGTCTCTGGTGACAGACAGACCGAGGGAACGCACTGTCTCTGCTGACAGACCGAGGGAACGCACTGTCTCTGGTGACAGACTGAGGGAACGCACTGTCTCTGGTGACAGACAGACTGAGGGAACGCACTGTCTCTGGTGACAGACAGACTGAGGGAACGCACTGTCTCTGGTGACAGACCGAGGGAACGCACTGTCTCTGCTGACAGACAGACCGAGGGAACGCACTGTCTCTGGTGACAGACAGACCGAGGGAACGCACTGTCTCTGGTGACAGACAGACCGAGGGAACGCACTGTCTCTGGTGACAGACAGACTGAGGGAACGCACTGTCTCTGGTGACAGACAGACTGAGGGAACGCACTGTCTCTGGTGACAGACAGACTGAGGGAACGCACTGTCTCTGGTGACAGACAGACCGAGGGAACGCACTGTCTCTGCTGACAGACAGACCGAGGGAACGCACTGTCTCTGGTGACAGACAGACTGAGGGAACGCACTGTCTCTGCTGACAGACAGACCGAGGGAACGCACTGTCTCTGGTGGAACGAACAAACTAAATGACCTGAAAAACGAACGAACTAAAACAAAAATGCTAAAAAATGAATGCAAAAAAATTAACGAACTAAAACGAAAACACACAAAAACGAACGCAAAAAAAAGAACGAACTAAAACGAAAACGAACGCAAAAAAAAGAATGCAAAAAAGAACTAAAAAAAAGAACGCAAAAAAATGAACTAACTAAAACGAAAACGCAAAAAAATTAACGCAAAAAAACGAACAAACTAAAACAAAAACGCAAAAAAACGAACGAACTAAAACGAAAACGCAAAAAAACGAACAAACTCAAAAAATGAACGCAAAAAAATTTACGAACTAAAACGAAAACACAAAAAAATTAACTAACTAAAACGAAAACGCAAAAAAACAAACGCAAAAAAACGAACGCAAAGAAACAAACGAACTAAAACAAAAACGCACTGTCTCTGGTGACAGACCGAGGGAACGCACTGTCTCTGGTGACAGACAGACTGAGGGAACGCACTGTCTCTGGTGACAGACAGACCGAGGGAACGCACTGTCTCTGGTGACAGACAGACTGAGGGAACGCACTGTCTCTGGTGACAGACAGACCGAGGGAACGCACTGTCTCTGGTGACAGACCGAGGGAACGCACTGTCTCTGGTGACAGACTGAGGGAACGCACTGTCTCTGGTGACAGACAGACTGAGGGAACGCACTGTCTCTGGTGACAGACAGACCGAGGGAACGCACTGTCTCTGCTGACAGACAGACCGAGGGAACGCACTGTCTCTGGTGACAGACAGACTGAGGGAACGCACTGTCTCTGCTGACAGACAGACCGAGGGAACGCACTGTCTCTGGTGGAACGAACAAACTAAATGACCTGAAAAACGAACGAACTAAAACAAAAATGCTAAAAAATGAATGCAAAAAAATTAACGAACTAAAACGAAAACACACAAAAACGAACGCAAAAAAAAGAACGAACTAAAACGAAAACGAACGCAAAAAAAAGAATGCAAAAAAGAACTAAAAAAAAGAACGCAAAAAAATGAACTAACTAAAACGAAAACGCAAAAAAATTAACGCAAAAAAACGAACAAACTAAAACAAAAACGCAAAAAAACGAACGAACTAAAACGAAAACGCAAAAAAACGAACAAACTCAAAAAATGAACGCAAAAAAATTTACGAACTAAAACGAAAACACAAAAAAATTAACTAACTAAAACGAAAACGCAAAAAAACAAACGCAAAAAAACTAACGCAAAGAAACAAACGAACTAAAACAAAAACGCACTGTCTCTGGTGACAGACCGAGGGAACGCACTGTCTCTGGTGACAGACAGACTGAGGGAACGCACTGTCTCTGGTGACAGACAGACCGAGGGAACGCACTGTCTCTGGTGACAGACAGACTGAGGGAACGCACTGTCTCTGGTGACAGACAGACCGAGGGAACGCACTGTCTCTGGTGACAGACCGAGGGAACGCACTGTCTCTGGTGACAGACCGAGGGAACGCACTGTCTCTGGTGACAGACAGACTGAGGGAACGCACTGTCTCTGGTGACAGACAAACTGAGGGAACGCACTGTCTCTGGTGACAGACAGACTGAGGGAACGCACTGTCTCTGGTGACAGACAGACTGAGGGAACGCACTGTCTCTGGTGACAGCCAGACCGAGGGAACGCACTGTCTCTGGTGACAGACAGACTGAGGGAACGCACTGTCTCTGGTGACAGACAGACTGAGGGAACGCACTGTCTCTGGTGACAGACAGACTGAGGGAACGCACTGTCTCTGCTGACAGACAGACCGAGGGAACGCACGTTCGTTTTCGTTTTAGTTCGTTAATTTCTTTGCGTTTTTGTTTTAGTTTGTTCGTTTTTTTGCGTTGGTTTTTTTGCGTTTTCGTTTTAGTTCGTTCAGAACTTTAAGACCGTACCTCTTCTATGTAGAGAGACTTTAAGAAAATTTAACAAAAAAAAACGAATGCAAAAAAATTTCCGCAAAAAAACGAACAAACTAAAACGAAAACGAGCGCAAAAAACGAACGAAAAAAAATGAAAACCAACGCAAAAAAACCAACGCAAAAAAACGAATGAACTAAAACGAAAACTAAGGCAAAAAAACTAACAAACGAAACGAAAACAAACGCAAAAAAAAAACTAACTAAAACGAACTAAAACGAAAATGAACGCAAAAAAACTAACGAAAAAAAACGAAAGAAAAAAACGAACGCAAAGAAATTTTACGCACAAAAACTAACGAACTAAAACGAAAACGAACGCAAAAAAATGAACGAAAAAAATTAAAACGAACGCAAGAAAAACAACGCAAAAAAACGAACGAACTAAAACGAAAACAAACGCAAAAAAACGAAGGACATTTTTTTTTAAAAACTAACGCAAAAAGATTTACGCAAAAAAACTAACGAACTAAAACGAAAACAAACGCAAAAAACGAAGGAAAGAAAAAAAAAAAAAAAACGAATGCAAAAAGATTTACGCAAAAAAACGAGCGAACTAAAACAAACGCAAAAGAAATTACGAAAAAAATGAAAACGAACGAAAAAAAACAAACGAAAAAAAACGAACAAGCTAAAATGAAAACAAACGCAAAAAAAAAAAAAACTAAAACGAACTAAAACGAAAATGAGGGAACACACTGCCTCTGCTCACAGACAGACCGAGGGAACGCACTGTCTCTGCTGACAGACAGACCGAGGGAACGCACTGTCTCTGGTGACAGACCGAGGGAACGCACTGTCTCTGGTGACAGACAGACCGAGGGAACGCACTGTCTCTGGTGACAGACCGAGGGAACGCACTGTCTCTGGTGACAGACAGACTGAGGGAACGCACTGTCTCTGCTGACAGACAGACCGAGGGAACGCACTGTCTCTGGTGACAGACAGACTGAGGGAACGCACTGTCTCTGGTGACAGACTGAGGGAACGCACTGTCTCTGCTGACAGACAGACCGAGGGAACGCACTGTCTCTGGTGACAGACAGACCGAGGGAACGCACTGTCTCTGGTGACAGACAGACTGAGGAACGCACTGTCTCTGCTGACAGACAGACCGAGGGAACGCACTGTCTCTGGTGACAGACAGACCGAGGGAACGCACTGTCTCTGCTGACAGACCGAGGGAACGCACTGTCTCTGGTGACAGACAGACTGAGGGAACGCACTGTCTCTGCTGACAGACAGACCGAGGGAACGCACTGTCTCTGGTGACAGACAGACCGAGGGAACGCACTGTCTCTGCTGACAGACCGAGGGAACGCACTGTCTCTGGTGACAGACAGACTGAGGGAACGCACTGCCTCTGGTGACAGACCGAGGGAACGCACGTTCGTTTTCGTTTTAGTTCGTTAATTTTTTTGCGTTTTTGTTTTAGTTCGTTCGTTTTTTTGCGTTAGTTTTTTAGCGTTTTCGTTTTAGTTAGTTCATTCAGAGAGACTTTAAGACCGTACCTCTTCTATGTAGAGAGACTTTAAGAAAACTTTAACAAAAAAAAACGAATGCAAAAAAATTTACGCAAAAAAACGAACAAACGAAAACGAAAACGAGCGCAAAAAATGAAAACCAACGCAAAAAAATTACGAACTAAAACGAAAACTAACGCAAAAAAACTAACGAACTAAAACAAAAACGAATGCAAAAAACAAACTAACTAAAACGAACTAAAACGAAAACGAACGCAAAAAAAACGAACGAAAAAAAATGAAAGAAAAAAAAAATCTATGCAAAAAAACGAACGAACTAAAACGAACGCAAAAAATTAAAGAAAAAAATGAAAACGAACGCAAAAAAACCAACGAAAAAAACGAGCGCAAAAAAATGTACGCAAAAAAACTAACGAACTAAAACGAAAACGAACGCAAAAAAAAAAGAACTAAAACGAACTAAAACGAAAACGAGGGAACGCACTGTCTCTGGTGACAGACAGGCCGAGGGAACGCACTGTCTCTGGTGACAGACAGACTGAGGGAACGCACTGTCTCTGGTGACAGACAGATCGAGGGAACGCACTGTCTCTGGTGACAGACAGACTGAGGGAACGCACTGTCTCTGGTGACAGACAGACTGAGGGAACGCACTGTCTCTGGTGACAGACAGACTGAGGGAACGCACTGTCTCTGGTGACAGACAGACTGACGGAACGCACTGTCTCTGCTGACAGACAGACTGAGGGAACGCACTGTCTCTGGTGACAGACAGACTGAGGGAACGCACTGTCTCTGGTGACAGACTGAGGGAACGCACTGTCTCTGGTGACAGACAGACTGAGGGAACGCACTGTCTCTGGTGACAGACAGACTGAGGGAATGCACTGTCTCTGGTGACAGACAGGCCGAGGGAACGCACTGTCTCTGGTGACAGACAGACTGAGGGAACGCACTGTCTCTGGTGACAGACAGACCGAGGGAACGCACTGTCTCTGGTGACAGACAGACTGAGGGAACGCACTGTCTCTGGTGACAGACAGACTGAGGGAACGCACTGTCTCTGGTGACAGACAGACTGAGGGAACGCACTGTCTCTGGTGACAGACAGACTGACGGAACGCACTGTCTCTGCTGACAGACAGACTGAGGGAACGCACTGTCTCTGGTGACAGACAGACTGAGGGAACGCACTGTCTCTGGTGACAGACTGAGGGAACGCACTGTCTCTGGTGACAGACAGACTGAGGGAACGCACTGTCTCTGGTGACAGACAGACTGAGGGAACGCACTGTCTCTGGTGACAGACAGACTGAGGGAACGCACTGTCTCTGCTGACAGACAGACCGAGGGAACGCACTGTCTCTGGTGACAGACCGAGGGAACGCACTGTCTCTGCTGACAGACAGACTGAGGGAACGCACTGTCTCTGCTGACAGACAGACCGAGGGAACGCACTGTCTCTGCTGACAGACCGAGGGAACGCACTGTCTCTGCTGACAGACAGACTGAGGGAACGCACTGTCTCTGGTGACAGACAGACCGAGGGAACGCACTGTCTCTGCTGACAGACAGACCGAGGGAACGCACTGTCTCTGGTGACAGACAGACTGAGGGAACGCACTGTCTCTGGTGACAGACAGACTGAGGGAACGCACTGTCTCTGGTGACAGACAGACTGAGGGAACGCACTGTCTCTGGTGACAGACAGACTGAGGGAACGCACTGTCTCTGCTGACAGACAGACTGAGGGAACGCACTGTCTCTGGTGACAGACAGACTGAGGGAACGCACTGTCTCTGCTGACAGACAGACCGAGGGAACGCACTGTAGCGTTTTCGTTTTAGTTCGTTCTTTTTTTTGTCTTTTTTTTTTGCCTTTTCGTTTTAGTTCGTCTTTTTTTTGTCTTTTTTTTGCCTTTTGGTTTTAGTTTGTTCGTTTTTTTGCGTTTTTGTTTTAGTTCGTTCGTTTTTTTGCGTTTTCGTTTTAGTTCATTTTTTTGCGTTCTTTTTTTTCGTTCGTTTTTTGTGTTCTTTTTTTTCGTTCTTTTTTTGTTCGTTTTCGTTTTAGTTCGTTCGTTTTTTTTCTCTTTTTTTTTTGTGTTTTAGATCGTACATTTTTTTTCGTTCGGTTTTTTTCGTTAGTTTTTTTGCGTTTTCGTTTTAGTTAGTTCATTTTTTTGCGTTCTTTTTTTTTGTTAGTTTTTTTGTGTTCTTTTTTGCGTTCTTTTTTTTGCGTTCTTTTTTTGTTCGTTTTCGTTTTAGTTCGTTCGTAAAAATGTTTGCGTTCGTTTTTTTTCGTTCGTTCTTTTTTTTCCGTTTCTTTTCTTTCGTTTTCGTTTTAGTTCGTTCGTTTTTTTGCGTTTTAGTTTTGTAGTTTTTCTACTACAGCACCTAACATGTAGAGTAAAACCGAGGGAACGCACTGTCTCTGGTGACAGACAGACTGAGGGAACGCACTGTCTCTGGTGACAGACAGACTGAGGGAACGCACTGTCTCTGGTGACAGACTGAGGGAACGCACTGTCTCTGGTGACAGACAGACTGAGGGAACGCACTGTCTCTGGTGACAGACAGACTGAGGGAACGCACTGTCTCTGGTGACAGACAGGCCGAGGGAACGCACTGTCTCTGGTGACAGACAGACTGAGGGAACGCACTGTCTCTGGTGACAGACAGACCGAGGGAACGCACTGTCTCTGGTGACAGACAGACTGAGGGAACGCACTGTCTCTGGTGACAGACAGACTGAGGGAACGCACTGTCTCTGGTGACAGACAGACTGAGGGAACGCACTGTCTCTGGTGACAGACAGACTGACGGAACGCACTGTCTCTGCTGACAGACAGACTGAGGGAACGCACTGTCTCTGGTGACAGACAGACTGAGGGAACGCACTGTCTCTGGTGACAGACTGAGGGAACGCACTGTCTCTGGTGACAGACAGACTGAGGGAACGCACTGTCTCTGGTGACAGACAGACTGAGGGAACGCACTGTCTCTGGTGACAGACAGACTGAGGGAACGCACTGTCTCTGCTGACAGACAGACCGAGGGAACGCACTGTCTCTGGTGACAGACCGAGGGAACGCACTGTCTCTGCTGACAGACAGACTGAGGGAACGCACTGTCTCTGCTGACAGACAGACCGAGGGAACGCACTGTCTCTGCTGACAGACCGAGGGAACGCACTGTCTCTGCTGACAGACAGACTGAGGGAACGCACTGTCTCTGGTGACAGACAGACCGAGGGAACGCACTGTCTCTGCTGACAGACAGACCGAGGGAACGCACTGTCTCTGGTGACAGACAGACTGAGGGAACGCACTGTCTCTGGTGACAGACAGACTGAGGGAACGCACTGTCTCTGGTGACAGACAGACTGAGGGAACGCACTGTCTCTGGTGACAGACAGACTGAGGGAACGCACTGTCTCTGCTGACAGACAGACTGAGGGAACGCACTGTCTCTGGTGACAGACAGACTGAGGGAACGCACTGTCTCTGCTGACAGACAGACCGAGGGAACGCACTGTAGCGTTTTCGTTTTAGTTCGTTCTTTTTTTTGTCTTTTTTTTTTGCCTTTTCGTTTTAGTTCGTCTTTTTTTTGTCTTTTTTTTGCCTTTTCGTTTTAGTTTGTTCGTTTTTTTGCGTTTTTGTTTTAGTTCGTTCGTTTTTTTGCGTTTTCGTTTTAGTTCATTTTTTTGCGTTCTTTTTTTTCGTTCGTTTTTTGTGTTCTTTTTTTTCGTTCTTTTTTTGTTCGTTTTCGTTTTAGTTCGTTCGTTTTTTTTCTCTTTTTTTTTTTTGTGTTTTAGATCGTACATTTTTTTTCGTTCGGTTTTTTTCGTTAGTTTTTTTGCGTTTTCGTTTTAGTTAGTTCATTTTTTTGCGTTCTTTTTTTTTGTTAGTTTTTTTGTGTTCTTTTTTGCGTTCTTTTTTTTGCGTTCTTTTTTTGTTCGTTTTCGTTTTAGTTCGTTCGTAAAAATGTTTGCGTTCGTTTTTTTTCGTTCGTTCTTTTTTTTGCGTTTCTTTTCTTTCGTTTTCGTTTTAGTTCGTTCGTTTTTTTGCGTTTTAGTTTTGTAGTTTTTCTACTACAGCACCTAACATGTAGAGTAAAACCGAGGGAACGCACTGTCTCTGGTGACAGACAGACTGAGGGAACGCACTGTCTCTGCTGACAGACAGACCGAGGGAACGCACTGTCTCTGGTGACAGACAGACCGAGGGAACGCACTGTCTCTGGTGACAGACAGACTGAGGGAACGCACTGTCTCTGCTGACAGACAGACCGAGGGAACGCACTGTCTCTGGTGACAGACAGACCGAGGGAACGCACTGTCTCTGGTGACAGACAGACCGAGGGAACGCACTGTCTCTGGTGACAGACAGACCGAGGGAACGCACTGTCTCTGCTCACAGACCGAGGGAACGCACTGTCTCTGCTGACAGACAGACCGAGGGAACGCACTGTCTCTGCTGACAGACAGACCGAGGGAACGCACTGTCTCTGCTGACAGACCGAGGGAACGCACTGTCTCTGCTGACAGACTGAGGGAACGCACTGTCTCTGCTGACAGACAGACCGAGGGAACGCACTGTCTCTGGTGACAGACTGAGGGAACGCACTGTCTCTGCTGACAGACAGACTGAGGGAACGCACTGTCTCTGCTGACAGACCGAGGGAACGCACTGTCTCTGGTGACAGACAGACCGAGGGAACGCACTGTCTCTGGTGACAGACCGAGGGAACGCACTGTCTCTGGTGACAGACCGAGGGAACGCACTGTCTCTGGTGACAGACAGACTGAGGGAACGCACTGTCTCTGCTGACAGACAGACTGAGGGAACGCACTGTCTCTGCTGACAGACAGACTGAGGGAACGCACTGTCTCTGCTGACAGACAGACTGAGGGAACGCACTGTCTCTGGTGACAGACAGACCGAGGGAACGCACTGTCTCTGCTGACAGACAGACCGAGGGAACGCACTGTCTCTGCTGACAGACAGACTGAGGGAACGCACTGTCTCTGCTGACAGACAGACCGAGGGAACGCACTGTCTCTGCTGACAGACAGACCGAGGGAACGCACTGTCTCTGCTGACAGACAGACTGAGGGAACGCACTGTCTCTGCTGACAGACAGACCGAGGGAACGCACTGTCTCTGCTGACAGACAGACCGAGGGAACGCACTGTCTCTGCTGACAGACTGAGGGAACGCACTGTCTCTGGTGACAGACAGACTGAGGGAACGCACTGTCTCTGGTGACAGACAGACCGAGGGAACGCACTGTCTCTGCTGACAGACCGAGGGAACACACTGTCTCTGTTGACAGACCGAGGGAACGCACTGTCTCTGCTGACAGACAGACTGAGGGAACGCACTGTCTCTGGTGACAGACAGACCGAGGGAACGCACTGTCTCTGCTGACAGACAGACCGAGGGAACGCACTGTCTCTGCTGACAGACAGACTGAGGGAACGCACTGTCTCTGCTGACAGACAGACCGAGGGAACGCACTGTCTCTGCTGACAGACAGACCGAGGGAACGCACTGTCTCTGCTGACAGACAGACTGAGGGAACGCACTGTCTCTGCTGACAGACAGACCGAGGGAACGCACTGTCTCTGCTGACAGACAGACCGAGGAAACGCACTGTCTCTGCTGACAGACTGAGGGAACGCACTGTCTCTGGTGACAGACAGACTGAGGGAACGCACTGTCTCTGGTGACAGACAGACCGAGGGAACGCACTGTCTCTGCTGACAGACCGAGGGAACACACTGTCTCTGTTGACAGACCGAGGGAACGCACTGTCTCTGCTGACAGACTGAGGGAACGCACTGTCTCTGCTGACCGACAGACCGAGGGAACGCACTGTCTCTGGTGACAGACAGACTGAGGGAACGCACTGTCTCTGCTGACAGACCGAGGGAACGCACTGTCTCTGCTGACAGACAGACTGAGGGAACGCACTGTCTCTGCTGACAGACAGACCGAGGGAACGCACTGTCTCTGGTGACAGACAGACCGAGGGAACGCACTGTCTCTGCTGACAGACAGACTGAGGGAACGCACTGTCTCTGCTGACAGACAGACTGAGGGAACGCACTGTCTCTGCTGACAGACAGACTGAGGGAACGCACTGTCTCTGCTGACAGACAGACTGAGGGAACGCACTGTCTCTGGTGACAGACTGAGGGAACGCACTGTCTCTGGTGACAGACAGACCGAGGGAACGCACTGTCTCTGGTGACAGACCGAGGGAACGCACTGTCTCTGGTGACAGACAGACTGAGGGAACGCACTGTCTCTGGTGACAGACTGAGGGAACGCACTGTCTCTGGTGACAGACAGACTGAGGGAACGCACTGTCTCTGGTGACAGACAGACTGAGGGAACGCACTGTCTCTGGTGACAGACAGGCCGAGGGAACGCACTGTCTCTGGTGACAGACAGACTGAGGGAACGCACTGTCTCTGGTGACAGACAGACCGAGGGAACGCACTGTCTCTGGTGACAGACAGACTGAGGGAACGCACTGTCTCTGGTGACAGACAGACTGAGGGAACGCACTGTCTCTGGTGACAGACAGACTGAGGGAACGCACTGTCTCTGGTGACAGACAGACTGACGGAACGCACTGTCTCTGCTGACAGACAGACTGAGGGAACGCACTGTCTCTGGTGACAGACAGACTGAGGGAACGCACTGTCTCTGGTGACAGACTGAGGGAACGCACTGTCTCTGGTGACAGACAGACTGAGGGAACGCACTGTCTCTGGTGACAGACAGACTGAGGGAACGCACTGTCTCTGGTGACAGACAGACTGAGGGAACGCACTGTCTCTGCTGACAGACAGACCGAGGGAACGCACTGTCTCTGGTGACAGACCGAGGGAACGCACTGTCTCTGCTGACAGACAGACTGAGGGAACGCACTGTCTCTGCTGACAGACAGACCGAGGGAACGCACTGTCTCTGCTGACAGACCGAGGGAACGCACTGTCTCTGCTGACAGACAGACTGAGGGAACGCACTGTCTCTGGTGACAGACAGACCGAGGGAACGCACTGTCTCTGCTGACAGACAGACCGAGGGAACGCACTGTCTCTGGTGACAGACAGACTGAGGGAACGCACTGTCTCTGGTGACAGACAGACTGAGGGAACGCACTGTCTCTGGTGACAGACAGACTGAGGGAACGCACTGTCTCTGGTGACAGACAGACTGAGGGAACGCACTGTCTCTGCTGACAGACAGACTGAGGGAACGCACTGTCTCTGGTGACAGACAGACTGAGGGAACGCACTGTCTCTGCTGACAGACAGACCGAGGGAACGCACTGTAGCGTTTTCGTTTTAGTTCGTTCTTTTTTTTGTCTTTTTTTTTTGCCTTTTCGTTTTAGTTCGTCTTTTTTTTGTCTTTTTTTTGCCTTTTCGTTTTAGTTTGTTCGTTTTTTTGCGTTTTTGTTTTAGTTCGTTCGTTTTTTTGCGTTTTCGTTTTAGTTCATTTTTTTGCGTTCTTTTTTTTCGTTCGTTTTTTGTGTTCTTTTTTTTTGTTCTTTTTTTGTTCGTTTTCGTTTTAGTTCGTTCGTTTTTTTTCTCTTTTTTTTTTTATGTTTTAGATCGTACATTTTTTTTCGTTCGGTTTTTTTCGTTAGTTTTTTTGCGTTTTCGTTTTAGTTAGTTCATTTTTTTGCGTTCTTTTTTTTTGTTAGTTTTTTTGTGTTCTTTTTTGCGTTCTTTTTTTTGCGTTCTTTTTTTGTTCGTTTTCGTTTTAGTTCGTTCGTAAAAATGTTTGCGTTCGTTTTTTTTCGTTCGTTCTTTTTTTTGCGTTTCTTTTCTTTCGTTTTCGTTTTAGTTCGTTCGTTTTTTTGCGTTTTAGTTTTGTAGTTTTTCTACTACAGCACCTAACATGTAGAGTAAAACCGAGGGAACGCACTGTCTCTGGTGACAGACAGACGGAGGGAACGCACTGTCTCTGCTGACAGACAGACCGAGGGAACGCACTGTCTCTGGTGACAGACAGACCGAGGGAACGCACTGTCTCTGGTGACAGACAGACTGAGGGAACGCACTGTCTCTGCTGACAGACAGACCGAGGGAACGCACTGTCTCTGGTGACAGACAGACCGAGGGAACGCACTGTCTCTGGTGACAGACAGACCGAGGGAACGCACTGTCTCTGGTGACAGACAGACCGAGGGAACGCACTGTCTCTGCTCACAGACCGAGGGAACGCACTGTCTCTGCTGACAGACAGACCGAGGGAACGCACTGTCTCTGCTGACAGACAGACCGAGGGAACGCACTGTCTCTGCTGACAGACCGAGGGAACGCACTGTCTCTGCTGACAGACTGAGGGAACGCACTGTCTCTGCTGACAGACAGACCGAGGGAACGCACTGTCTCTGGTGACAGACTGAGGGAACGCACTGTCTCTGCTGACAGACAGACTGAGGGAACGCACTGTCTCTGCTGACAGACCGAGGGAACGCACTGTCTCTGGTGACAGACAGACCGAGGGAACGCACTGTCTCTGGTGACAGACCGAGGGAACGCACTGTCTCTGGTGACAGACCGAGGGAACGCACTGTCTCTGGTGACAGACAGACTGAGGGAACGCACTGTCTCTGCTGACAGACAGACTGAGGGAACGCACTGTCTCTGCTGACAGACAGACTGAGGGAACGCACTGTCTCTGCTGACAGACAGACTGAGGGAACGCACTGTCTCTGGTGACAGACAGACCGAGGGAACGCACTGTCTCTGCTGACAGACAGACCGAGGGAACGCACTGTCTCTGCTGACAGACAGACTGAGGGAACGCACTGTCTCTGCTGACAGACAGACCGAGGGAACGCACTGTCTCTGCTGACAGACAGACCGAGGGAACGCACTGTCTCTGCTGACAGACAGACTGAGGGAACGCACTGTCTCTGCTGACAGACAGACCGAGGGAACGCACTGTCTCTGCTGACAGACAGACCGAGGGAACGCACTGTCTCTGCTGACAGACTGAGGGAACGCACTGTCTCTGGTGACAGACAGACTGAGGGAACGCACTGTCTCTGGTGACAGACAGACCGAGGGAACGCACTGTCTCTGCTGACAGACCGAGGGAACACACTGTCTCTGTTGACAGACCGAGGGAACGCACTGTCTCTGCTGACAGACTGAGGGAACGCACTGTCTCTGCTGACCGACAGACCGAGGGAACGCACTGTCTCTGGTGACAGACAGACTGAGGGAACGCACTGTCTCTGCTGACAGACCGAGGGAACGCACTGTCTCTGCTGACAGACAGACTGAGGGAACGCACTGTCTCTGCTGACAGACAGACCGAGGGAACGCACTGTCTCTGGTGACAGACAGACCGAGGGAACGCACTGTCTCTGCTGACAGACAGACTGAGGGAACGCACTGTCTCTGCTGACAGACAGACTGAGGGAACGCACTGTCTCTGCTGACAGACAGACTGAGGGAACGCACTGTCTCTGCTGACAGACAGACTGAGGGAACGCACTGTCTCTGGTGACAGACTGAGGGAACGCACTGTCTCTGGTGACAGACAGACCGAGGGAACGCACTGTCTCTGGTGACAGACCGAGGGAACGCACTGTCTCTGGTGACAGACAGACCGAGGGAACGCACTGTCTCTGGTGACAGACAGACTGAGGGAACGCACTGTCTCTGCTGACAGACAGACCGAGGGAACGCACTGTCTCTGGTGACAGACCGAGGGAACGCACTGTCTCTGGTGACAGACAGACTGAGGGAACGCACTGTCTCTGGTGACAGACCGAGGGAACGCACTGTCTCTGGTGACAGACAGACTGAGGGAACGCACTGTCTCTGCTGACAGACAGACCGAGGGAACGCACTGTCTCTGGTGACAGACTGAGGGAACGCACTGTCTCTGCTGACAGACAGACCGAGGGAACGCACTGTCTCTGGTGACAGACCGAGGGAACGCACTGTCTCTGCTGACAGACAGACCGAGGGAACGCACTGCCTCTGGTGACAGACAGACTGAGGGAACGCACTGTCTCTGGTGACAGACCGAGGGAACGCACTGTCTCTGCTGACAGACAGACCGAGGGAACGCACTGTCTCTGGTGACAGACAGACCGAGGGAACGCACTGTCTCTGGTGACAGACAGACTGAGGGAACGCACTGTCTCTGGTGACAGACAGACCGAGGGAACGCACTGTCTCTGGTGACAGACAGACTGAGGGAACGCACTGTCTCTGCTGACAGACAGACCGAGGGAACGCACTGTCTCTGCTGACAGACAGACCGAGGGAACGCACTGTCTCTGGTGACAGACAGACCGAGGGAACGCACTGTCTCTGGTGACAGACAGACTGAGGGAACGCACTGTCTCTGGTGACAGACAGACCGAGGGAACGCACTGTCTCTGCTGACAGACAGACCGAGGGAACGCACTGTAGAGACTTTAAGAAAACTTTAACGAAAAAAACGAATGCAAAAAAATGTACGCAAAAAAAAGAACAAACTAAAACGAAAACAAGCGCAAAAAACGAACACAAAAAAATGAAAACCAACGCAAAAAACCAACGCAAAAAAGCAACGCAAAAAAGCAACGCAAAAAAACTAACGAACTAAAACGAAAAGTAACGCAAAAAACAAACGAACTAAAACGAAAACGAACGCAAAAAAACAAACTAACTAAAACGAACGAAAACGAAAACGAACGCAAAAAAAGGAAAGAAAAAAAAAGGAAAGAAAAAAACGAACGCAAAAAAATTTACGCAAAAAAACAAACGAACTAAAATGAAAACTAACGCAAAATAATGAACGAAAAAAATGAAAACAAACGCAAAAAAACGAACGCAAAAAACGAACGCAAAAAAATTTACGCAAAAAAACGAACGAACTAAAAGAAAACAAACGCAAAAAAAGAACAAAAAAAATTTAAACGAACGCAAAAAACAAAAAACAAAAAAGCAAAAAAAACGAATGAAAAAAAATTTACGCAAAAAAACGAACAAACTAAAACGAAAACGAACGCAAAAAAAAGTTAACTAAAACAAACTAAAACGAAACCGAGGGAACGCACTGTCTCTGGTGACAGACAGACTGAGGGAACGCACTGTCTCTGGTGACAGACAGACTGAGGGAACGCACTGTCTCTGGTGACAGACAGACCGAGGGAACGCACTGTCTCTGGTGACAGACAGACCGAGGGAACGCACTGTCTCTGGTGACAGACCGAGGGAACGCACTGTCTCTGGTGACAGACAGACTGAGGGAACGCACTGTCTCTGCTGACAGACAGACCGAGGGAACGCACTGTCTCTGGTGACAGACCGAGGGAACGCACTGTCTCTGCTGACAGACAGACCGAGGGAACGCACTGTCTCTGGTGACAGACAGACCGAGGGAACGCACTGTAGAGACTTTAAGAAAACTTTAACGAAAAAAACGAATGCAAAAAAATTTACGCAAAAAAAGGAACAAACTAAAACGAAAACAAGCGCAAAAAACGAACACAAAAAAATGAAAACCAACGCAAAAAACCAACGCAAAAAAGCAACGCAAAAAAGCAACGCAAAAAAACTAACGAACTAAAACGAAAAGTAACGCAAAAAACAAACGAACTAAAACGAAAACGAACGCAAAAAAACAAACTAACTAAAACGAACGAAAACGAAAACGAACGCAAAAAAAGGAAAGAAAAAAAAAGGAACGAAAAAAACGAACGCAAAAAAATTTACGCAAAAAAACAAACAAACTAAAATGAAAACTAACGCAAAATAATGAACAAAAAAAATGAAAACAAACGCAAAAAAACGAACGCAAAAAACGAACACAAAAAAAATTACGCAAAAAAACGAACGAACTAAAACGAAAACAAACGCAAAAAAAGAACAAAAAAAATTTAAACGAACGCAAAAAACAAAAAACAAAAAAGCAAAAAAAACGAATGAAAAAAAATTTACGCAAAAAAACGAACAAACTAAAACGAAAACGAACGCAAAAAAAAGTTAACTAAAACAAACTAAAACGAAACCGAGGGAACGCACTGTCTCTGGTGACAGACAGACTGAGGGAACGCACTGTCTCTGGTGACAGACAGACTGAGGGAACGCACTGTCTCTGCTGACAGACAGACTGAGGGAACGCACTGTCTCTGGTGACAGACAGACCGAGGGAACGCACTGTCTCTGCTGACAGACAGACCGAGGGAACGCACTGTAGAGACTTTAAGAAAACTTTAACGAAAAAAACGAATGCAAAAAAATGTACGCAAAAAAAAGAACAAACTAAAACGAAAACAAGCGCAAAAAACGAACACAAAAAAATGAAAACCAACGCAAAAAACCAACGCAAAAAAGCAACGCAAAAAAGCAACGCAAAAAAACTAACGAACTAAAACGAAAAGTAACGCAAAAAACAAACGAACTAAAACGAAAACGAACGCAAAAAAACAAACTAACTAAAACGAACGAAAACGAAAACGAACGCAAAAAAAGGAAAGAAAAAAAAAGGAAAGAAAAAAACGAACGCAAAAAAATTTACGCAAAAAAACAAACGAACTAAAATGAAAACTAACGCAAAATAATGAACGAAAAAAATGAAAACAAACGCAAAAAAACGAACGCAAAAAACGAACGCAAAAAAATTTACGCAAAAAAACGAACGAACTAAAAGAAAACAAACGCAAAAAAAGAACAAAAAAAATTTAAACGAACGCAAAAAACAAAAAACAAAAAAGCAAAAAAAACGAATGAAAAAAAATTTACGCAAAAAAACGAACAAACTAAAACGAAAACGAACGCAAAAAAAAGTTAACTAAAACAAACTAAAACGAAACCGAGGGAACGCACTGTCTCTGGTGACAGACAGACTGAGGGAACGCACTGTCTCTGGTGACAGACAGACTGAGGGAACGCACTGTCTCTGGTGACAGACAGACCGAGGGAACGCACTGTCTCTGGTGACAGACAGACCGAGGGAACGCACTGTCTCTGGTGACAGACCGAGGGAACGCACTGTCTCTGGTGACAGACAGACTGAGGGAACGCACTGTCTCTGCTGACAGACAGACCGAGGGAACGCACTGTCTCTGGTGACAGACCGAGGGAACGCACTGTCTCTGCTGACAGACAGACCGAGGGAACGCACTGTCTCTGGTGACAGACAGACCGAGGGAACGCACTGTAGAGACTTTAAGAAAACTTTAACGAAAAAAACGAATGCAAAAAAATTTACGCAAAAAAAGGAACAAACTAAAACGAAAACAAGCGCAAAAAACGAACACAAAAAAATGAAAACCAACGCAAAAAACCAACGCAAAAAAGCAACGCAAAAAAGCAACGCAAAAAAACTAACGAACTAAAACGAAAAGTAACGCAAAAAACAAACGAACTAAAACGAAAACGAACGCAAAAAAACAAACTAACTAAAACGAACGAAAACGAAAACGAACGCAAAAAAAGGAAAGAAAAAAAAAGGAACGAAAAAAACGAACGCAAAAAAATTTACGCAAAAAAACAAACAAACTAAAATGAAAACTAACGCAAAATAATGAACAAAAAAAATGAAAACAAACGCAAAAAAACGAACGCAAAAAACGAACACAAAAAAAATTACGCAAAAAAACGAACGAACTAAAACGAAAACAAACGCAAAAAAAGAACAAAAAAAATTTAAACGAACGCAAAAAACAAAAAACAAAAAAGCAAAAAAAACGAATGAAAAAAAATTTACGCAAAAAAACGAACAAACTAAAACGAAAACGAACGCAAAAAAAAGTTAACTAAAACAAACTAAAACGAAACCGAGGGAACGCACTGTCTCTGGTGACAGACAGACTGAGGGAACGCACTGTCTCTGGTGACAGACAGACTGAGGGAACGCACTGTCTCTGCTGACAGACAGACTGAGGGAACGCACTGTCTCTGGTGACAGACAGACTGAGGGAACGCACTGTCTCTGCTGACAGACAGACCGAGGGAACGCACTGTCTCTGGTGACAGACAGACCGAGGGAACGCACTGTCTCTGCTGACAGACAGACTGAGGGAACGCACTGTCTCTGGTGACAGACCGAGGGAACGCACTGTCTCTGGTGACAGACCGAGGGAACGCACTGTCTCTGGTGACAGACCGAGGGAACGCACTGTCTCTGGTGACAGACTGAGGGAACGCACTGTCTCTGCTGACAGACAGACTGAGGGAACGCACTGTCTCTGGTGACAGACAGACTGAGGGAACGCACTGTCTCTGGTGACAGACTGAGGGAACGCACTGTCTCTGCTGACAGACAGACCGAGGGAACGCACTGTCTCTGGTGACAGACAGACTGAGGGAACGCACTGTCTCTGCTGACAGACAGACTGAGGGAACGCACTGTCTCTGCTGACAGACAGACCGAGGGAACGCACTGTCTCTGGTGACAGACAGACTGAGGGAACGCACTGTCTCTGGTGACAGACAGACTGAGGGAACGCACTGTCTCTGGTGACAGACAGAGGGAACGCACTGTCTCTGGTGACAGACAGACTGAGGGAACGCACTGTCTCTGGTGACAGACAGACTGAGGGAACGCACTGTCTCTGGTGACAGACAGACTGAGGGAACGCACTGTCTCTGGTGACAGACCGAGGGAACGCACTGTCTCTGGTGACAGACAGACCGAGGGAACGCACTGTCTCTGGTGACAGACCGAGGGAACTCACTGTCTCTGGTGACAGACAGACTGAGGGAACGCACTGTCTCTGGTGACAGACCGAGGGAACGCACTGTCTCTGGTGACAGACCGAGGGAACGCACTGTCTCTGGTGACAGACAGACTGAGGGAACGCACTGTCTCTGGTGACAGACTGAGGGAACGCACTGTCTCTGCTGACAGACAGACCGAGGGAACGCACTGTCTCTGGTGACAGACAGACTGAGGGAACGCACTGTCTCTGCTGACAGACAGACTGAGGGAACGCACTGTCTCTGCTGACAGACAGACCGAGGGAACGCACTGTCTCTGGTGACAGACAGACTGAGGGAACGCACTGTCTCTGGTGACAGACAGACTGAGGGAACGCACTGTCTCTGGTGACAGACAGAGGGAACGCACTGTCTCTGGTGACAGACAGACTGAGGGAACGCACTGTCTCTGGTGACAGACAGACTGAGGGAACGCACTGTCTCTGGTGACAGACAGACTGAGGGAACGCACTGTCTCTGGTGACAGACCGAGGGAACGCACTGTCTCTGGTGACAGACAGACCGAGGGAACGCACTGTCTCTGGTGACAGACCGAGGGAACGCACTGTCTCTGGTGACAGACAGACTGAGGGAACGCACTGTCTCTGGTGACAGACCGAGGGAACGCACTGTCTCTGGTGACAGACCGAGGGAACGCACTGTCTCTGGTGACAGACAGACTGAGGGAACGCACTGTCTCTGGTGACAGACAGACTGAGGGAACGCACTGTCTCTGGTGACAGACCGAAGGTGAACGCAAAAAAATTAACGAACTAAAAAGAAAACGCAAAAAAACGAATGAAAAAAAACTAACGCAAAAACATTTACGAACTAAAACGAAAAAGAACAAAAATATAAAAATAAACGCAAAAAAAAGAACGAACTAAAACGAAAACGCAAAAAAAACGAACGCAAAAAAAAACGAACGAACTAAAACAAAAACGCAAAAAAATTAACGAACTAAAACGAAAACGTTGTACACAACTACTGTTTTTTTTTGCGTTCATTTTAACGCAAAAAAAGAATGCAAAAAAAAGAACGCAAAAAAATTAACTAACTAAAACGAAAACACAAAAAAAAAGCAAAAAGAAAACGAACTAAAACGAAAACGCAAAAAAACGAATGAAAAAAAAAACGCAAAAAAAGAACGAACTAAAACGAAAACGCAAAAAAAACAATGAAAAAAAAGAACACAAAAGAAATTACGAACTAAAACGAAAAAGAACAAAACAATTAAAAATAAAAACGCAAAAAAATAACTCTCCGCTCACAGAACGAGGGAACGTGCTCCAGCCTTCCCTCAGAAAGCCCTCAGATGTAACAGATGAGGCGAGGCTTTTGCGTCACAGCCACTCCGACATTTATTGGCGGTGATTTAGGACGCGCTCGGGGTGCTTTGACTGACTGACTGACTGACTGACTGATTGTACTATGATGAGAGAAAAAGAAAAGGATTCATAAGTATATGCCGTTCTTGTTTTCTTTACTCCGATGAGTCATGGTGTGACAGGATGACGGGAGTTACTGTTTGATTCAATGATTCTTTGATCAGCAATTTGTTGATAATACTGGAATGAGACCAGATGTGGTCTCCCTCTCCCCCCCCCTCTCTCTCTCTCTCTCTCTCTCTCTCTCTCTCTCTCTCTCTCTCTCTCTCTCTTCCTCTCCCTCTCTCTCTCTCTCTCTCTCTCTCTCTCTCTCTCTCTCTCTCTCTCTCTCTCTCTCTCTCTCTCTCTCTCTCTCTCTCTCTCTCTCTCTCTCTCTCTCTCTCTCTCTCTCTCTCTCTCTCTCTCTCTCTCTCTCTCTCTCTCTGTCTCCCTCTCCCCCTCTCTCTCTCCCTCTCTCTCTCCCTCTTTCTATCTCTCTCTCTCTCTCTATCTCTCTCCCTCTCTCCCTCTTTCTCCCTCTTTCTCCCCCTCTCTCTCTGTTCTCTCTCTGCTCTCTCTCTCTCTCTTTCTGTCTGTCTTTCTCTTTCTCTCTCTGTGTGTGTGTCTCTCTCTCTTTCTCTCTCTCTTTCTGTCTGTCTTTCTCTCTCTCTGTGTGTGTGTGTGTGTGTGTGTGCGTGTGCGTGTGTGTGTGTGTGTGTCTCTCTCTCTCTCTCTCTCTCTCTCTCTCTCTCTCTCTCTCTCTCTCTCTCTCTCTCTCTCTCTCTCTCTCTGCTCTGGTGGAATGTGGAATGTGGATGGAGATCTGACCTGTAAGTAATATTCTGAAAAATAAATGTTGGTGTTTGTGTTTGATTAACTTTATGAAAGAAAAGCCAATAGTCTACTCTCAACGCTTAGCCCCTGCAGACTTTCATGCCTTCTTGTCGTCCTAAAAGTCTGTGCCGACCAACTGGCCCCAGTATTCACTGACATATTTAACCTGTCCTTAGAACAGGCTGTCATCCCCACCTGCCTGAAGAAGTCCACTATTATCCCTGTACCCAAAAAATCCAAGCCTGCTTGCCTCAACGACTACCGCCCTGTAGCTCTCACCTCCATAGCCATGAAGTGCTTTGAGAAGCTAGTAAAGGGCTACATCTGCTCCTCCCTCCCCATCAACATGGACCCCCTGCAATTTGCATATCGCCCCAACAGGGTCCACGGAGGACGCCATAGCCCATGTGCTGCACACAGCAGCATCACACCTGGACAAGAGGAAGGGGAACTATGTGAGAATGCTATTCATCGACTACAGCTCGGCATTCAATACCATAGTCCCCTCCAAACTCATAGCCAAGCTCAGGGACCTGGGCTTGAACTATGACCTCTGCCAGTGGGTCTTGGACTTCCTGACGGGCAGACCCCAGGTGGTGAGAGCAGGCAACTGCACCTCCTCATCCATCACCCTCAACACAGGGCCCCCCAGGGCTGTGTTCTGAGTCCCCTCCTCTACTCCCTGTACACACACGACTGTGTGGCTCAGCGGAGCAACAACACAATCATCAAGTTTGCTGACGACACAGTGGTGGTGGGCCTGATCTCTGCAAACAACGAGAGGGCCTACCTGGAAGAGGTCAAGGTCCTGGCGGGATGGTGTCAAGAGAACAGCCTCTCCCTGAACGTCAGCAAAACAAAGGAGATGATTGTGGACTTCAGGAGGTCGGGGGTCAAGGACTACAGCCCCCTCAGCATCGACGGGCACCGGTTGAGAGAGTGAACAGCTTTAAGTACCTCAGAGCCTACATATCCGAGGACTTGACATGGACCACACACATTGACAGTGTTGTGAAGAAGGCACGACAACGCCTCTACTTCCTCAGGCGCCTAAGGAAGTTCCAAGTCAGTCAGAAGATCCTTAAGAACTTCTACTCATGTACAATAGAGAGCATCCTGACTGGCAACATCACCTCCTGGTTTGGGAATAGCACTGCACAAGACCGAAGCAGACTACAAAGAGTGACACGTTCAGCCGAACGCACAATTGGAGGGGGGCTCCCCACCCTCCAGAACATTTACAACAAGCGGTGCAGGGGCAAGGCTAAGAGAATCATTAAGGACTCCAGTCACCCGAACAACTGCCTCTTTGAACTTCTGCGGTCAGGCAAGCGATACCGGAGTCTCAAGGCGAGCACAGAAAGACTCAGAAGAAGCTTCTATCCCCAGGCCATCAGGCTGCTCAACGAACAATGAACACTACACAACAACCATCAAACGCACATAGCACACACATCCACACGCACACACTCACTTTAAACAAACACACTGTAGCACCCCACTCCCCACACTTTATATTTATTGATAAAGGATTGCACTACAACTCGTACACCTTACTGTAAATTGTACCTAAATTGTACCTCATCCCATTTCTGCTTTGCACTATATAGTATTGTACATTAGTACACTGCATAGTATTGTATATTATATGGTAACTCAGTTACGTCTATTCTGCATCGAACATTGTACATATGTCTATACTGAACACTGTGACCTCTTTTTCTACTTCTAATTTACATGCTATACTATGTTATTTGATACTTATCTTGTCTTGCACAGTCTCTGGAGCGTAACAGTAAGAAGCATTTTGTATAAAAGTATTCTGTACTTCTGTATGACAACTATTAAAGAAACTTGAAACAGCATTGGACCTGGAGGAGCGTCCAGCACCAGTCCAGCAGCCTTATTTTGTGCTACTTGTAGCTTTCTTTTTTTTTTATCTACTTTTCTCCCCATTTTTCAAAATGTCTCCCATCCCAATTTCGTATTGTCCAATTCTTCCCTCCCCTGTCTCGAACGTTGCTAGACTATGCCTCCCACTGGTCGGCTGCAGTGAGGATAGAAGCCTTGCAACGGAGGCAGCCGTAGAATCTTTTCACCTGCACAGCTCGATCTCTCAGCGGCGAGGAGTAACGTGTGGGAGGCTCACGCTGCCCCCGTTACTTCCTGATTCTGCTGTACAGGCGCACCAACCGACCTGTAGGAGTCGCTGTCTACAACGTCCGATCCCCACCCACCAGCTTCCCACCCTCTAACACTGCCAATTGTGTTAGTATGAACGACCAGCCAAGCCGGAAGCAACGCAGAGAGCTGGGCTTGAACCCAGCATATCCTGCGTTAGTGGCGAGCGCCTTGCCCACTGCGCCACTTAGCCGCCTACTTGTAGCTTTCTGATGAGTCCTTTTGATGCAGATGACTATACAGATGACCATACAGATGAGCAACAGTCCAGATGACCATACAGCTGAGCAACAGTCCAGATGACCATACAGCTGAGCAACAGTCCAGATGACCATACAGATGAGCAACAGTCCAGATGACCATACAGCTGAGCAACAGTCCCAGATGACCATACAGCTGAGCAACAGTCCAGATGACCATACAGCTGAGCAACAGTCCAGATGACCATACAGCTGAGCAACAGTCCAGATGACCAT
The DNA here is from genome assembly GCF_963971535.1 of Notolepis coatsorum. NCBI lineage: Eukaryota > Metazoa > Chordata > Actinopteri > Aulopiformes > Paralepididae > Notolepis > Notolepis coatsorum. Next base: position 320,964,565 of record NC_140165.1, read on the forward strand.
ACAGCTGAGCACAGTCCAGATGACCATACAGCTGAGCAACAGTCCAGATGACCATACAGCTGAGCAACAGTCCAGATGACCATACAGCTGAGCAACAGTCCAGATGACCATACAGCTGAGCAACAGTCCAGATGACCATACAGCTGAGCAACAGTCCAGATGACCATACAGCTGAGCAACAGTCCAGATGACCATACAGCTGAGCAACAGTCCAGATGACCATACAGCTGAGCAACAGTCCAGATGACCATACAGCTGAGCAACAGTCCAGATGACCATACAGCTGAGCAACAGTCCAGATGACATAGAACCAGAGAACGTACAATTTGGTTCAGCATGGATCGTTTAAGGAGCGGTGCACACTTTCTTGTAGCAGCCACAGCTCCACCCATCCTTGGAACTATTGTTGTTGTGTGGTCAGACCAGGACAGTGCACCGTCTAGACAGAGTCCCACCAGCTGGTCAGACCAGGACAGTGCACCGTCTAGACAGAGATAAACAGCTGGTCAGACCAGGACAGTGCACCGTCTAGACAGAGATAAACAGCTGGTCAGACCAGGACAGTGCACCGTCTAGACAGAGATAAACAGCTGGTCAGACCAGGACAGTGCACCGTCTAGACAGAGATAAACAGCTGGTCAGACCAGGACAGTGCACCGTCTAGACAGAGATAAACAGCTGGTCAGACCAGGACAGTGTCCAGACAGAGTCCCACCAGCTGGTCAGACCAGGACAGTGTCTACACAGAGTCCCACCAGCTGGTCAGACCAGGACAGTGTCTACACAGAGTCCCACCAGCTGGTCAGACCAGGACAGTGTCTACACAGAGTCCCACCAGCTGGTCAGACCAGGACAGTGTCTACACAGAGTCCCACCAGCTGGTCAGACCAGGACAGTGTCTACACAGAGTCCCACCAGCTGGTCAGACCAGGACAGTGTCTACACAGAGTCCCACCAGCTGGTCAGACCAGGACAGTGTCTACACAGAGTCCCACCAGCTGGTCAGACCAGGACAGTGTCTACACAGAGTCCCACCAGCTGGTCAGACCAGGACAGTGTCTACACAGAGTCCCACCAGCTGGTCAGACCAGGACAGTGTCTACACAGAGTCCCCACCAGCTGGTCAGACCAGGACAGTGTCTACACAGAGTCCCCACCAGCTGGTCAGACCAGGACAGTGTCTACACAGAGTCCCACCAGCTGGTCAGACCAGGACAGTGTCTACACAGAGTCCCACCAGCTGGTCAGACCAGGACAGTGTCTACACAGAGTCCCACCAGCTGGTCAGACCAGGACAGTGTCTACACAGAGTCCCACCAGCTGGTCAGACCAGGACAGTGTCTACACAGAGTCCCACCAGCTGGTCAGACCAGGACAGTGTCTACACAGAGTCCCACCAGCTGGTCAGACCAGGACAGTGTCTACACAGAGTCCCACCAGCTGGTCAGACCAGGACAGTGTCTACACAGAGTCCCACCAGCTGGTCAGACCAGGACAGTGTCTACACAGAGTCCCACCAGCTTTGTTGTCTTTACTTGTAGTTATGGGTTGACTCTCTATCAGAAGATTAAATTATTACATATTAATATGATATTGTAAGGAAGGGGCGGGACCAGATAGGCTTTGCTTCTTTCTGTCCCTTCTCGAACAAATCCATTTGTCTTGACCTATGTTGACAATTGCTTCCATGTCTGGGAAGATATATTTTATTTCATTTGTATTTGTATTTTATTTAGTTTTTTTTATTACATTTTTATTTAGTTTTTGTTATTTTGTGTTATTTCAAGTTTGTGTGTTTATAGGGCGGCTAGGTGGTGCAGTGGGCAAGGCGCTCACCACCAATGCAGGAGACGCTGGGTTCGAGCCCAGCTCTCTGCGTTGCTACCAGCTTGGCTGGTCGTTCATACTAATACAATTGGCAGTATTAGGGGGTGGGAAGCTGGTGGGTGGGGATCGGACGTTGTGGACGGCGACTCCTACAGGTCGGTTGGTGCGCCTGCGCAGCAGAATCAGGAAGCGAAGTTTGCCCTCCAAACGCAGACCCCCGTCTGCTGATGACAGTATTCTCATGATGCGTCCTGCCAACCAACACACCACGGCTCATCAGCCACGCTGTCCTGTCGCCATAATCACCTCTTATTTCATTACAATAACCTGTTGTTTGCCGAATAAGATGACTGCAGTGCAAAGGAATGGAACGGTAAATGGTGCATTTATAGAGCAGATTTTATCCAAAGCTCTTTACAATTCTGTTCCAAACTCTAACCTTAACCAACTTCGAAAGAGTCGCCTAAGCTTAACCAGTGATAAACTAGGCGTTAGGTAGTTTGCTGCTGGTCGAGGCGGAAATGGGCGTGTCACGCGATTGGGCGCACATGTCACATGACCAGAAATGTCCGTGGCCAATCAGATCGCACCAGAAATGGCAGTGGCCAATCAGATTAGCAAAACGCGAACGCGGAAGCACGAACCGGTTGGTATTCGAATAGACGCGATCCGGACAGGGGAGGGAGAATTGGCACGTTATAGAAAGGAATATGATAGAATAAGATGAGCTAACACACAGTGTGTGATACGTTATAGAAAGGAATATGATAGAATAATATGAGCTTACACACAGTGTGTGATACGTTATAGAAAGGAATATGATAGAATAAGATGAGCTTACAGAACACAGTGTGTGATACGTTATAGAAAGGAATACAATAGAATAAGATGACAGGACTTCCAGTAGATGTTTTTACTTTGGCCTCCTGTCAGTTCTGATCTCAGCTGGACTCTAAGTGGTCCAGTCTGTGGCACCAGGTCTCTTTGAAGACCGGATGATTAATGGTCTGCGTTGCCCGCGTGAGGACGTCCGCTGTTGTACATCGTTACATCACTCCGTCCCGCGCCGCTTCGAGAGGAAACCCGATACCTCGTCGAACCGAGAGATCAAGTCCCGTATTAGTCTTGTGTTTCATACGTCGGAGGGCCGCGCTCTTTCATCCACCGGTGTCCCATTGAAAACAGACGGTGTGGACAGAATGGAAACACCCCTAATAAGGCCCTGTTGTTATTACACTGCTGCTACACATGGCTCGAGCACGTTATCTTCACTACGCCAACAAGCACTGTTATGAGGGGGGGGGGGAGAGGGAGAGAGAGAGAGAGAGAGAGAGAGACAGACACAGATAGACAGAGATAGACATAGCGAGAGAGAGATAGAGGGAGAGACAGAGAGAGAGACACAGAGAGAGAGACAGACACACAGAGAGAGACAGAGAGAGAGACACGGGGGGAGAGAGAGAGAGAGAGAGAGAGAGAGAGAGAGAGAGAGAGAGAGAGAGGGAGAGAGAGAGAGAGAGACACACACACACAGATAGACACAGAGATAGAGAGAGACATAGCGAGAGAGAGAGAGAGAGAGAGAGAGAGAGAGAGAGAGAGAGAGAGAGAGAGAGAGAGAGAGAGAGAGAGAGAGAGAGAGAGAGAGAGAGAGAGAGAGAGAGAGAGAGAGGGAGATAAAAGAGAGAGTGTGTGTAATGGTATGGACGTAAGGCCTGTTCTACATGCACACATTTCCTGTCTGGGGGAAAGAGAGAGACATTATGTAACAGATGTCCGACCTGCGGTGAGGTCTGATGCTCCAGTCGAACAGAATGAACCCAGGAAGTCCTCGATCACTGCTTGCAAGTTATTGATCAGATGATTGAACTATCGATATCACATGAACATGTTTAACGTACCGCTGCGCCGACTCAGAGGCT
>NC_140165.1:320973313-321028385 GCF_963971535.1 Notolepis coatsorum
GTGAATGAGGGCCTCCACCTTAGCCCAGAGCCGGCCTTCAAGAGACGGTCTGTGGGTGCAGCTCGTGGTGAATCGATAAGAAGGGGAGTGAAACAAATCCCAGCAACTTCAGACCAGTCTCGATTTTAAATGTAATATCTAAGGTTTTTTGTAGTACACGATCAAATATATGAATACATACACAAACACAATTTATTTTATGAGCTGCAGTCAGGTTTTAGAAAATCATGCTCAACAGACACCTGTCTCCTGTATCTCACTGATTTTATTAGGAGAGAAATTGATGAAGGGAAACTGTGTGGCCTAGTACTTCTTGACCTTCAAAAAGCCTTTGACACAGTTGACCGTAACATTCTGTTAGCAAAACTGAAGGCTCTGGGGATGGACAGCTCTGCCGTTAGCTGGATGAGGTCCTACCGGTCCGGGAGGGGTCAGAGAGTGGACATAGGGGGAGTCCTATCCGAGACCGTGCCCATCTCCCGCGGGGTCCCTCAGGGCAGTGTACTTGGGCCCTTGCTCTTCCCGCTGTACATCAACATGAAAGCTGCTCCAGCCCGTTATTTTTATATGCTGATGATTCAGCCATTCTTGTAACTGAGGGGTACAATTCCCTGACTGTATTAATCAAGTATGGTATCATTAAACCACTACCGTCTTATGTACATTATACTGGCCATACCGTACACAAGTATATGATGAGAACACTTCCCCACAATGAATCGGTTCTACACAAAGTTGTCTTTAAGTATTTATTAGCAGCAAGAATACATAATATACTTTAATTGAATGCACTTGTAAGGCAAAGGAATGTGCGTAGGCAAATCAATAATGAATGTCCATTCTCATATTACGCATGAGATAATAATACAACTTGAATATTAGGAATTATATCTAGGGGATACTGGTAGGGGGGTTCCTACCGGTTGTAAGCCAGCAGGGGGAGCAAATGTTCGAATGCAAAGTCTAGGTCAGCGGGGACTCAATATAGGCTCCTGCTATGGGAGGCGATATATTACTCCCTGCTCGGCAGACGAAAGGCAGCTGTAATCCCAGTGTGCGCGCAGCACAGGTGGAAGCCGGTCAGCCTCTCCAATAGAGACGGGCTCGAATGATGGTCCTCACGGGCAGGTCCCACAGCAGTGGGTGTAGACGATTCTTATCCGCTCCAACAGCATGGTTAAAAGCAATAAGAATAATAATCCAGCCGGAGAGGGGGTCTGCATTCCCCGGTGTAGATCCTCCGGTGCGCGGTACTCCACACCAACCAAGTTGAACTTGACGTTACTCAACCAAGCTCTGATACTCCACTATCCTATTCGCACGCGGCTATAAGTGCTCTATTTAGACACACAATTGCTCACTTCACTTGGTCTTTGACTCGTAATGAAGGCTTACTAGTAAGGAGCGAACGATACGTTGAACAAACGTATTAGGATAAAACAAGACTCTATTTTGGGGCAATACGGGCCCACTTCACCGCACGTTGCATAGTGGGTGAGGCTTCACTTGGGTAACTCGAACTGGAAATGAACTGCGGACTGAACTACTTCTGTATTCACCTGCGCCATATTTATATGTACGGGGAATAAACTAGTACCAGCCTTATTCCTGTCTCGTAGTCCTGGGCAGAACCGGGCATGTTGAGACAAGCCTTGACGGTAGCTTTGAACTCGACTCTGGGGGTAAGACACTGGCGCTGGTGGCACGCCATCCAATAAGAGAACGAAATATTATGGTCTGTAGTAGGTTAAAGGGATATTCCGTGTATATGTACAAAGAATACACAAGGGATATCAAACGATATACAAATATTATGCAATATATATCAATCAATAAATACATATATTCGGTTTAATCTGACCCTTTGTAACAGCCGCCTCCTAATTAGTCCCACCTAATTAGCTAAGCAGAGACAGATTAACCGCACTGTCCACTACTCAATGTCCGTTGTGAGGGTAGGCAGTTCACAAAGTCAGTGGTCATGGTCGTCATTAAGCGAGTCGGGGAGCCTTGGCGACTCTATCAGCCTCGCCACGGGTCGGTTGTAGGTCCACCCTTGGCCGAGCACTTCTGCCACTCTGACCTTTCCGTCGGCACCAGTGGTCACTTTGCTTACGCGGCCGGCCGGCCACGCAGCTCGGGGTAGTAACTGGTCTATGGTCATGACGACTGGACGGGATGAAGGGGGGCTTAGGAGGAAGCGGGCCTGAGACTGCTTTGATCTGTGCTTGGCTGTGCCTCCTCCTCCTCCGTATGTTTCTCTTGTTTTCTCTATACCCCGTCTGAGGAGGGGCCGGTCCCGGCCGCCCCGTCAAGGAGTCGCTTGGGGTGCTGGGTTCGAGGTCAGCTACGTCTGAAGCGCAGCTGAGGGGGGTGGAGTTCCGAACTCCCTCTGGTGCCCACGGTTCTCTCACGGGCCTCTCGCTTAATGTCAATAGCCTCTGCTGTACGAGGGAGTGGCCGGTGTCGCTCGCCTTTGTGTGTAGGCAGCGTGTAGACGTGGGTTGACTGTCAAGTCCGTAGAGGGGGCCCTTGAGCGTCCATCCCAGTCGGGTCCGAACCGCGACTGGGCATCCTTTGGGTCCGATGTGGGCCGCCTCAATTGGGAGAATGAGGTCCGCGTGGTCGGAGCCGATGAGCAGGGTCGGTGTGGCGCCGTCGATAAGCGGTATAGGTAGTTGACGTAGGTGCAAATACTTGGCCATCAGCTGTGGGATGGGGTAGGTGTACTGAGACAAGCCTATGTCGTGGCTGGTGAAGACGTTGGTTATACTATACTGCTTCTCGGGCTGGTCCACCGCTGCTATCTCGAAGGAGACCTTTTCACCTTTTATGGTCTTCTGGTCCCTTCTGATGGTGCGTATGGTCATGGTATCTTTGACACCCCGCAGGCCCAACTGGGCTGCTGCGGAAGCGAGGAGGAGAGTCTTTTCAGACCCATCGTCCAGGACGGCGTAAGTGTCCAGGACCTTGTCCTCGTAGCTCAGGAGCACTCTGACCACTTTGAGGAGCACTCGGGGGGTCCCGCTATGCTGGTCAATGTGGAGCACTCCTGTTGGTCGGTTGCATTGGACCTTCTGGTGGGCTCCGCACCGTGCTGCGCGGTAAGCGGCGCCCGCCTGGGCCGCCCCTGCGCGGTAAGCGGCGCCCGCCTGGGCCGCCTCACGCCACTGGTCAACTTGGACGGGGTTCAGTGTCTTATATTCGGCACACTGTGCCAGCCAGTGTCCGCCGTCGCAGTAGGTACAGTAGGGAGCGGTCTGGTGGCTCTTCGGTACTGGTGCCACCGCCTCGGCATGGTACATTACCGCGACGGGCCCACTCTGTTGTCCTGGCTGACGCCTGTTGATGTCATGCAGGACCTCCAAGTGGGTGCCACCGCACCTGCTGCACTTCTTCTTCAAGCGGCACTCAGCTGCTAGGTGGCTGCGCGCGCAGCGGAAGCAGCGGCGGTGGTCCTTGATCCACTGACTCACCTCGTCCGTGGTCAGCTTCCCGAAAGTGTCGCATTGGTACAGCCGATGTTCTCCCTCACAGTACTGGCACTCAATCTTCCACTGGTCCTCTTTCATCGAGGGGGTGTGGTGGTTCTTGTGCTGCGGTACTGATTCGGCTTGGTGCATAACGGTCACCAACCGGCGGTTATCTGTTGATCCCCGAGGTCCGAGTCTTGGGCTTGGTCCACTCCATACAAACGTGTCGAGTCGTAGGCTACTGACCTCCCTGGCGAGGAATTCAGATAGGTCTAGGAGGGATGCCTCTGGACCGTTGGGGTCGCGGTGGTCTCTCTGCCGCCTGAAGCGCTCTTGTCGGGCGGGAGGGAGCTTCTCTAGTATCCTCTCTACATTAGAGTTAGCGTACAGTTCATAGATCCCCTTTTCCTTTTGGGACCCCAGCATCCCTACCAGGGACTGTACCTTGATAGAGAGGTCATCTAATGCTCTGTTGTCCCTGGCTGGGGGGAGACGGTCAATGTCTCTTATCTCCTGTATCACATAATCCCATATGCGTCCATAACGTTGGTCGAGGGCTACTAGAGCCGCGGTGTATGGGGTAGTAGAGCTGGAATATGCCAGCGCTATATTGTGCGCTCTGGGCACCTTCAGGTGCTTGAGTAGGATAGCATACTTGTACGGTTCATCTGGTACGTCGGACAGCATAGTCTCTAAGCACATTCGTAGCTCTGTGTACTGTGCTCTGTTCTCGTGTGTGAAGTCCGGGAACGTCGGTGTGCCAAGGTACGATGCCATGGATGACTGGCACATCGGTGAGCGTTGGGGGAGAGGCCTCCTAGGCGAGTCTCCTCTTGCGTGTCGTCTTGGGCTGGTGCTTGGTGGGTACCGAAGGTCGGGTACCCAGGTGCTGTTCCTCGGGGCTGGCGGTGCGTCAAACTCACCCGTGAGTTGAGTCGGGGGTTTGTAGCGTAGTGCCTCGGGGCTGACTTCTGGGCTGTACTGGGCCTCCTGGTCCAGAGTACGTTGCTGCTGGTCGGGGCTGTACTGGGCCTCCTGGTCCAGAGTACGTTGCTGCTGGTCGGCTTGACATTCCTCCTCTTCCTCCTCCTCTTCCTCTGCTAGAACCTGGAGTCTTCGGTTCAGTCTCTCGGCGTGGTCCGGTTCTTCCCGGTTGCTGGGTCTCGTATGGACCGGCCGGGGAGGGGGCTCGGAGACGTGGACAGGATCCTCCTGTTGGCGGGGTCCCGGGTCGCTTGGTCCGGTAGGGGAATGCGTCCTAGACCCTTGTCGTGACGATCTCCGGGAGCTCCGTGCGGAGAGAGGGGGTGTCGCCATGGCAACCAGTTTGTCCATCAGCTCCGCCTGCAGCCGGTCGCGCTCTGCCTCGCGCTGGGCATGGGCTGCGTCGCGCGCTGCTTCGCGCTGGGCATTGGCGGCGTCGCGCTGCGCATTGGCGCTGGCCTGGGCAGCGTCGCGCTGTGCGTTGGCGGCGTCGCGCTGGGCATTGGCGCTGGCATGGGCGGCGTGGAGCTGTGCATTTGCGACGTCGCGCTGTGCATTGGCGGCGGCGTGCTGTGCATCGGCGCGGCTTCTTTCAATGTTCTCTTCCGTCTGAAGGCGTCTGGTCTCCAGTCTTATGCGGTCGTCTTCACTCCTTTGTTGCGCCTGGAAGCGCTCTCGCTCGGTTGCAGAATGTTCGCGTTCACGGAGGGCTTGCGCTTGGAGTTGCGCGTGAAGGCGCTCTCGTTCGTCTGCAGCTTGTTCGCGCTCGCTCGTCTGTTGCGCTTGGAGTCGATCGCGTTCACCCTGAAGTCGATCGCGTTCGGTAGAGGCTGCCAGGGTGGCGATGAGTGCCTGTGCCAGCATCTTGTCCGCCTCGCTGGGGGAAGATGCCGGTCGAGGCGATCGGCTCCCGGCAGTACTCGTTGGAGATCCGTTCTCCTGTCGCGTACCGAGGAGATCCATCTCCTGGGTGCGCGTCTCTTCTTGTGGTGGGTCGGGTTCCGTCCCGGGAGGGCTTTCTTTATCCTGGAGCTCTCCGGGGACTGTCCCGTTGGCGTTGTCTGGGGGTAAAGTCATGTCATGTCCCTCCTGGTCCCCCCCGTGAGCTTGGTCAGTTACGTTAGAACCCACTAGGGTCTCTACTGGTGGGGTAGCCTGGTCGGTAGGGTTGGACATAATTTTACTATCCGCTTTTTCCGCGTTTAACTTCCCTTTAAAGCTAGGTATTGGACTGACAGTGTATGCCTCTAGATAGGGAGGTGGCTGCCGTCTGCGCTGCGGGCAATCTAGCTTAGGAGAACCGTTTGTGGAGTGTTCATCATCGGCCATGTTAATATTAATATTATATTAATATTACGCTAATTCTTATCCGGCTCGAAGGACCAATTGTAACTGAGGGGTACAATTCCCTGACTGTATTAATCAAGTATGGTATCATTAAACCACTACCGTCTTATGTACATTATACTGGCCATACCGTACACAAGTATATGATGAGAACACTTCCCCACAATGAATCGGTTCTACACAAAGTTGTCTTTAAGTATTTATTAGCAGCAAGAATACATAATATACTTTAATTGAATGCACTTGTAAGGCAAAGGAATGTGCGTAGGCAAATCAATAATGAATGTCCATTCTCATATTACGCATGAGATAATAATACAACTTGAATATTAGGAATTATATCTAGGGGATACTGGTAGGGGGGTTCCTACCGGTTGTAAGCCAGCAGGGGGAGCAAATGTTCGAATGCAAAGTCTAGGTCAGCGGGGACTCAATATAGGCTCCTGCTATGGGAGGCGATATATTACTCCCTGCTCGGCAGACGAAAGGCAGCTGTAATCCCAGTGTGCGCGCAGCACAGGTGGAAGCCGGTCAGCCTCTCCAATAGAGACGGGCTCGAGTGATGTCCTCACGGGCAGGTCCCACAGCAGTGGGTGTAGACGATTCTTATCCGCTCCAACAGCATGGTTAAAAGCAATAAGAATAATAATCCAGCCGGAGAGGGGGTCTGCATTCCCCGGTGTAGATCCTCCGGTGCGCGGTACTCCACACCAACCAAGTTGAACTTGACGTTACTCAACCAAGCTCTGATACTCCACTATCCTATTCGCACGCGGCTATAAGTGCTCTATTTAGACACACAATTGCTCACTTCACTTGGTCTTTGACTCGTAATGAAGGCTTACTAGTAAGGAGCGAACGATACGTTGAACAAACGTATTAGGATAAAACAAGACTCTATTTTGGGGCAATACGGGCCCACTTCACCGCACGTTGCATAGTGGGTGAGGCTTCACTTGGATAACTCGAACTCGAACTGAACTGCGGACTGAACTACTTCTGTATTCACCTGCGCCATATTTATATGTACGGGGAATAAACTAGTACCAGCCTTATTCCTGTCTCGTAGTCCTGGGCAGAACCGGGCATGTTGAGACAAGCCTTGACGGTAGCTTTGAACTCGACTCTGGGGGTAAGACACTGGCGCTGGTGGCACGCCATCCAATAAGAGAACGAAATATTATGGTCTGTAGTAGGTTAAAGGGATATTCCGTGTATATGTACAAAGAATACACAAGGGATATCAAACGATATACAAATATTATGCAATATATATCAATCAATAAATACATATATTCGGTTTAATCTGACCCTTTGTAACAATTCTAGTGTCGCACAAAGACAAGAATCATATTCAGGACATCCTAGCTGACAACATTGATAGCATAAAGAACTGGCTAACAGACAACAGGTTGTCAGTGCATCTAGGCAACAAGACTGAATCAATATTAATGGGTTCAAAAATAAGGCTAACCATCACATCACAGCCCTCAGTTAAACATCTAGGCTGTATCCTAGATGAGACTCTGGGAGGAGCCCACATGGCCCTAAATGTCCTGGGCAAGATAAGCACCAGAACAAGGTTCCTAGCTAGGAAGTCCATTTTTCTCAACTTGCAGAAGACTGCCTAAAAACCCTCGCCTCATGTCTGGTCCAGTGCCATTTCGACTACGCCATCAGCTCTGAAGGCGTCTGGTCTCCAGTCTTATGCGGTCGTCTTCACTCCTTTGTTGCGCCTGGAAGCGCTCTCGCTCGGTTGCAGAATGTTCGCGTTCACGGAGGGCTTGCGCTTGGAGTTGCGCGTGAAGGCGCTCTCGTTCGTCTGCAGCTTGTTCGCGCTCGCTCGTCTGTTGCGCTTGGAGTAGATCGCGTTCACCCTGAAGTCGATCGCGTTCGGTAGAGGCTGCCAGGGTGGCGATGAGTGCCTGTGCCAGCATCTTGTCCGCCTCGCTGGGGGAAGATGCCGGTCGAGGCGATCGGCTCCCGGCAGTACTCGTTGGAGATCCGTTCTCCTGTCGCGTACCGAGGAGATCCATCTCCTGGGTGCGCGTCTCTTCTTGTGGTGGGTCGGGTTCCGTCCCGGGAGGGCTTTCTTTATCCTGGAGCTCTCCGGGGACTGTCCCGTTGGCATTGTCTGGGGGTAAAGTCATGTCATGTCCCTCCTGGTCCCCCCCGTGAGCTTGGTCAGTTACGTTAGAACCCACTAGGGTCTCTACTGGCGGGGTAGCCTGGTCGGTAGGGTTGGACATAATTTTACTATCCGCTTTTTCCGCGTTTAACTTCCCTTTAAAGCTAGGTATTGGACTGACAGTGTATGCCTCTAGATAGGGAGGTGGCTGCCGTCTGCGCTGCGGGCGATCTAGCTTAGGAGAACCGTTTGTGGAGTGTTCATCATCGGCCATGTTAATATTAATATTATATTAATATTACGCTAATTCTTATCCGGCTCGAAGGACCAATTGTAACTGAGGGGTACAATTCCCTGACTGTATTAATCAAGTATGGTATCATTAAACCACTACCGTCTTATGTACATTATACTGGCCATACCGTACACAAGTATATGATGAGAACACTTCCCCACAATGAATCGGTTCTACACAAAGTTGTCTTTAAGTATTTATTAGCAGCAAGAATACATAATATACTTTAATTGAATGCACTTGTAAGGCAAAGGAATGTGCGTAGGCAAATCAATAATGAATGTCCATTCTCATATTACGCATGAGATAATAATACAACTTGAATATTAGGAATTATATCTAGGGGATACTGGTAGGGGGGTTCCTACCGGTTGTAAGCCAGCAGGGGGAGCAAATGTTCGAATGCAAAGTCTAGGTCAGCGGGGACTCAATATAGGCTCCTGCTATGGGAGGCGATATATTACTCCCTGCTCGGCAGACGAAAGGCAGCTGTAATCCCAGTGTGCGCGCAGCACAGGTGGAAGCCGGTCAGCCTCTCCAATAGAGACGGGCTCGAATGATGGTCCTCACGGGCAGGTCCCACAGCAGTGGGTGTAGACGATTCTTATCCGCTCCAACAGCATGGTTAAAAGCAATAAGAATAATAATCCAGCCGGAGAGGGGGTCTGCATTCCCCGGTGTAGATCCTCCGGTGCGCGGTACTCCACACCAACCAAGTTGAACTTGACGTTACTCAACCAAGCTCTGATACTCCACTATCCTATTCGAACGCGGCTATAAGTGCTCTATTTAGACACACAATTGCTCACTTCACTTGGTCTTTGACTCGTAATGAAGGCTTACTAGTAAGGAGCGAACGATACGTTGAACAAACGTATTAGGATAAAACAAGACTCTATTTTGGGGCAATACGGGCCCACTTCACCGCACGTTGCATAGTGGGTGAGGCTTCACTTGGGTAACTCGAACTCGAACTGAACTGCGGACTGAACTACTTCTGTATTCACCTGCGCCATATTTATATGTACGGGGAATAAACTAGTACCAGCCTTATTCCTGTCTCGTAGTCCTGGGCAGAACCGGGCATGTTGAGACAAGCCTTGACGGTAGCTTTGAACTCGACTCTGGGGGTAAGACACTGGCGCTGGTGGCACGCCATCCAATAAGAGAACGAAATATTATGGTCTGTAGTAGGTTAAAGGGATATTCCGTGTATATGTACAAAGAATACACAAGGGATATCAAACGATATACAAATATTATGCAATATATATCAATCAATAAATACATATATTCGGTTTAATCTGACCCTTTGTAACAATTCTAGTGTCGCACAAAGACAAGAATCATATTCAGGACATCCTAGCTGACAACATTGATAGCATAAAGAACTGGCTAACAGACAACAGGTTGTCAGTGCATCTAGGCAACAAGACTGAATCAATATTAATGGGTTCAAAAATAAGGCTAACCATCACATCACAGCCCTCAGTTAAACATCTAGGCTGTATCCTAGATGAGACTCTGGGAGGAGCCCACATGGCCCTAAATGTCCTGGGCAAGATAAGCACCAGAACAAGGTTCCTAGCTAGGAAGTCCATTTTTCTCAACTTGCAGAAGACTGCCTAAAAACCCTCGCCTCATGTCTGGTCCAGTGCCATTTCGACTACGCCATCAGCTCATGGTACTGGAGCCTTAACAAACCCCTGCAACATGAACTTCAAACAGCACAGAACAAACTAATCAGAGTAGTTTTAGGCCTAAACTCCAGAACCCATACAGGGAGGACTCAATTTACACAACTCCACTGGCTACCAGTGGAGGCCAGAGCCAAACAACTACAGCTAGGGATGGTCCACAAGATGTTAAACAGGAGATCCCCAACCCATCTTAACAACCACCTTGAAATAGGGCGGCTACGTGGTGCAGTGGGCAAGGCGCTCACCACGAATACTGGAGACGCTGGGTTCGCCTGTTCGAGCCCAGCTCTCCACATTGCTTTCAGTTTAGCTGGTCGTCCGTACTAATACACATTGGCCGTATTAGGGGGTGGGAAACTGAGGGGTGGGGATCGGGCGTTGTGGACAGCGACTCCTACAGGTCGGTTGGTGCGCCCCTCCAAAGCCCAGACCCCTGACGCTGAAAGATCGTGCCGCGCAGGTGAAAAGATGCGACGGCTGTTACCTCGAGTACCGGAGGGGACTCGTGCTATGTATGACTTCGTCCACATTGCAGCCGGCTTGTGGGAGGCAAGAAACAGCGTTCGTGACAGGGGAGGGTTGAATTGGACGATATGTAAATTGGGATGGGAGAAAAATAGAAAATGGGAGAAAAAGTGGATAAAAAAATAAATAAAAACACCTTGAAAGGATTGCACACACACACAACACAAGAGGAAGCCAGAGAAATGTAGTCCCCTGTAAACACAACAGGAAGACAGGTCAATTGTCATCTAGATATAGAGGTGCAGTGGAGTGGAACAAACTACCATCAATATCAAGGAAACCGAGAGCGCTGCAGTGTTCAAATCCAGGATAAGGGAGCAGCTGTTTAGCAACCTGCTACTGTAATGTTGGTGCGACTGTATTATGTGCTGAACCTCTGGTGAACGCTGAGATAATTATTGTTTTTAATGCACCAATGAACACGAATGATGCTTTTTATGCATTTGTCATGAATACTACTACGAATGCACTTTAGATTATGGACTAAAAGAATGCTTGATGCACTTCAGATGCCATCGTGCCACTTGCAGAGCTTCAGGGAGACGACGGTCTGTGAGAGCAGAGCTTCAGGAGACGGTCTGTGAGAGCAGAGCTTCAGGAGACGGTCTGTGAGAGCAGAGCTTCAGGAGACGGTCTGTGAGTGCAGGGCAGGTCGTGGTGCACAAGGGCTGTCATTTGAAACCGCAGAGCTGCAATTAGCCGAGCAGAACTGCTCCAGGGGCTGAGCTGTTGCTCCGAGCGTTTACATGTTTCTCTGGGACAGGCCCGGCATATAAAAACCCACAGAGTTCATTTAACAAAGACGTTTGTTTCTTTACAGCGGCTGTCATTGGATCACTGGTGGATCGGCCAATGGAGAGCTGGATAAAACTGCATTTCAATCAATCAAATCCTTGTTTTTAACCAGATAAGCATCGTTGAGATTAAAATCTCTTTTTCAAGAGCGATCTGGCCGAGCGAGGCAGCAGAAAGTTTCAACATAACAAAGAACATCACAATAAAATACAGATAAAACATTCACAGCAAGATCCAATGTCAGGCAAGTTATCAAACACAGTTGCACACTGTCCGAGGGAACTGAGTTCGTAGGTTTTTAAGATGGTTTTGAATCCTCCCAGGGTGACCGGTCCTGGTCCTGTAGCCAGGGGCGGACCTAGCACATTTGGCGCCCTAGGCGAGATTTTTTTTTGTAATTTTTTTTTTTTGTAAATTTTTTTTTCTATGGCTCTTGCCTCTTCATAGTTCTCTAACGTTAGTCTGTCTTTCCTCAATGCTCAATTCTATAAACACTTGACCGATACCCATCAATGCACAGCGCTCTAGCATGTTCTGACTGTGAACACCTAAAGCTGAGGCTCAGACCGACCGACCGTTTTAGATTTTTGGCTCATTTTCCCTTATGTTAGAATTTTTTTTATGTAGAAAAATAATGGTTGCAGATATAGTGGCGGGCGCCAAAACTGAACAGAGAAAAAAAAAAAAAAAAAAAATGTTGGCGCCCCCCTCTGGGTGGCGCTCTAGGCGACCGCCTATATCGCCTGTAGGAAGGTCCGCCCCTGCCTGTAGCTTGTTCCAGGATGAAGGAGCAGCATATTTAAAAGCCCTTTTTCCCCAATTCAGTTCTCATACGGGGGAACATCCCATTTCAGAGCGTCTTGGGAACGAAGGGCATACTTTACTAGAAAGGATGCTGAGCTTTTTAAGACCTTGACTTTTAAACTATCATGTTGTTTTTCTCTGCAATGTCACATGATGCAGGGCTAAACCGATGTGCACCGACTTAAGTTAACCGACAAACACCTATTTCACCCATCGGTCGACGACGCACTGCACCGTATTATGACGTTCGCATGAAAAGAGTCGCTCCGTTACTTTATGGTCTATTGTGCTCTGGATTTAATGAAGAGCAGACTAACTTCATGCTCAGTGAGAAACATGTGGCTTTGGCTCGAGTCCCTAGCAGGGCGACGCAGACATAATTAACCCTTTCACGACCACACTACGGAAGGTTAACCCCATTCACTGCCACACTACAGACGGTTAACACTAGAACAGCCGAAAAGGGGTCAAATGACCCCTAGGGATTTTCAATAAATGTATCCTCGTCACTCGGTCGAGCTCCAGCTCTGTCACTCAATGACTTTTCCTAAAAGTACCCGTTTTATCTGCAGCACGGTTTCTGAAATTTCTAAATGACTTCAGGAAAATGTAATTAGAACGTTATTCCACATATATGTGGAAAGTCACAGCACTTTGCAAGCGTCTAGCGCAGGGGTGGCCAAACCATGGCTTGCGAGCCGCATGTGGCTCTTTGCCCGTCAATGTGTGGCTCTTCCATCCATTTTTTTTTTTAAATAATTATAATATTTTTATTTATTATTATTATTATTATTTAAAAAGAATTGTCACTCAAACCTGTGGTAAACCTCATGTTTTTATATTAAGAGGTAATTATATAGTTTACACTGTTTATTTCTCTCATATTTCTCATATAAGCTGTGGGGTCATCTGACCCCTTCCGGCGGGAATCAGTGACATTTTCTCCATGGCTGTTCTTAACCTTCTGTAGTGTGGTAGTGAAAGGGTTAACCTTCTGTAGTGTGGTAGTGAAAGGGTTAACCTTCTGTAGTGTGGTAGTGAAAGGCTAACCTTCTGTAGTGTGGTAGTGAAAGGGTTAACCTTCTGTATGTGTGGTCGTGAAAGGGTTAACCCTTTGTCGTGTGGCAGTGAAAGGGTTAACCTTCTGTACCTGGATGTAACAGTACTGTCTATCTGTATGTCGTGTATGTCATGTATGTCATAAATGTTATGTTGAATTGAAAATGGGGGACCCTGATGTAAACAAGACGAAAGTCTTTCTCTGGTCTGCATCCCCTGAACAATTGTATATTGAGCCGTACTGTATTGTGCCCATTCTGCAATCTGTTAATAACACTTTCAATCAATCAATCAATATTGTCACAGTGAAAGGGTTAACCATTTGGTAGTGCGGTAGTGAAAGAGTTAATGCAACAGACTCTCAGTGGCGGACTTCAAAGCGAGGCCGCTGCGCTGGAGCGAGGCGACGCTAATAAACTTGGGCAGATATGAAGTCCTAACTTTTAACCCTGCAATCTTTAAGACTCATTCCTTTTAGATTCAGCGATGCCGTGAGACGAGACGACAGCGCTGCTGGCAGCAACCAGGCTGGAGGCAGGGGCAGCAGACACAGGAGGCGGGGGGTCGTGGCAGGAACCAGGCTGGAGGCAGGGGCAGCAGACACAGGAGGCAGGGGGTCACGGCAGCAACCAGGCTGGAGGCAGGGGCAGCAGACACAGGAGGCGGGGGGTCACGGCAGGAACCAGGCTGGAGGCAGGGGCAGCAGACACAGGAGGCGGGGGGTCGCGGCAGGAACCAGGCTGGAGGCAGGGGCAGCAGACACAGGAGGCGGGGGGTCGCGGCAGGAACCAGGCTGGAGGCAGGGGCAGCAGACACAGGAGGCGGGGGGTCGTGGCAGGAACCAGGCTGGAGGCAGGGGCAGGAGACACAGGAGGCGGGGGGTCACGGCCCCGTGGGAAATCAAAGTAGATGTTTAAGTTTCTTTTATCCCATATATCTCAAAGTCAAAAGTCAAAGATTTGTATTGCCATGTACGGACGAATCCACATTGGAATACGGATACATGAGCAAACACTGTGTAAACAGTACAGGAGAAATATGTAAAAACACAGACGGTATAAAAAGGACAAATGCTAAAGTTGATATCGAACATCCCCTAAAAGTGCATATCATAGTTAAAACAGCGCTTCCACAAACCTGACTAATAAAACTAATAAAAACACAGAAACAAAATAGGATAAAATACAAAACTAGCCTTTGGAGTCATTCAGGCTCCGCACAGCACTGGGGGAAAAGCTCTTTTTCTTTTTTTTTCTTTTTTCTTGATCTTTTCCCCCCTCCATTTTTCCTCCGATTTTCTCCCATCCCAATGTTAGTCGTATGCCAATTCCCAATCCCTTCCTGGTCGCTGCGCACTTACCCCCCACAGTCAGATCATCTGGGAGAGTGGAGTCTATCACGTGCTTCCTCCGACACACGTCCAGCCAATCAACCGCTTCTTTTCACCTGGCAGCGCGGATCCTCCCAGAGAGGGCGTAGCGTGTGGAAGGATCACACTATCCCACTCAGGTCCTATCCGCGCTTAGCAGGCGCCCCGACCGAACTGTAGGAGTCGCTGTTTACAACGACCCGGACCCACCCCGCCAGCTTCTCCCACCCTCTAATACAGCCAATTGTATTAGTGTGAACGGCCAGCCAAGCTGGTGACAACCCCGGAGCTGTGAGCTGGATTCGAACAGGCGAATCCATTCGCTCACAGTGCCAGGGTTGGTGACGAACGCAATCTCCGTTACGCCACCTAACCGCCCTGGGAAAAGCTCTTTGTAAACCGAGAGGTAGAGCATGTAATAGAGCGGTAACGTCTGCCCGAGGGGAGGGGGGCAAAGAGGCCCGCGGCTGGGTGACCAGAGGGGTCGTTGATAATGCCAGAGGCACGGGAAAGCAGCCTGGCACCATAGATCTCTTCTAGAGCTGGCAGGCTAGACCCGATTGTCTTGCGTGCGAGACGCACAATTCTATTCAGAGATTTCTTCTCCTGGTCTGTGATGTTACCAAACCATATTGTACAGGAGGAAGTAAGAACGCTCTCGATCACACAGCGATAGAAGTTGTGTAGAATCACCCTGTTGTTTGTGAACTCTTTCAGTTTCCTGAGAAAGAAAAGACGTTGCTGGGACTTTTTAACAATGGTTCTGGTATTGGAGTGCCAGCTCAGGTCATTTGAAATAGTGACCCCGAGAAATGTAAAACTGCTCACCATCTCCACCTCTGAGCCATTTATGGTAATGGAGAGATGGGATACCTTGCTATGTCTAAAATCGATGACTAGCTCCTTCGTTTTGGAAGCATTCAGGGTGAGGTTATTGGTCTCACTCCACCTAACTAGGTTCTGTACCTCTGATCTATAAAATGACTCGTCGTTTGAGTTTATACGCCCAATGACCGTGGTATCATCAGCATACTTTACTATCAGATTGTTATCATAGGAAGCAGTACAGTCATGAGTGCAGAGAGAGAACAGTAAAGGGCTGAGAATGCAGCCTTGTAGAGAACCAGTACTTAAAACAGGTTCATCAGACATATTGTTTCCAATCCTGACTCTTTGAGGTCTCAAAATTAAAAAGCTAAGAATCCATTCACAGATAGCGTCGCATAGACCCAGACACTGAAGTTTGTGGATCAGATTAGATGGAATAAGCGTATTAAAAGCAGAGCTATAATAGATAAAAAGCATAATTTCTAACATAGGAGTTTTTCTTATCTAAGTGTTCATACACAGGATTAAGAGCTAAGGAAATAGTATCATCTATTGAATTATTTTTCTTGTAGGCGAACTGCCAGGGATCAAGACAGGTAGGAATCTGACCTTTTATATAATTCAGCACTAGCCGCTCTAAACATTTCATTAAAACTGAGGTTAGAGCAATAGGTCTGTAATCATTAAGACAAGTCACAGGTGATTTCTTGGGAACCGGAATGATAGTAGATTCCTTGAAGCTTGCGCTGATTGTCACCTATATGCCAGTATCTGTCCCAACAATGACAAATCAAATCAAATCAAATGTATTTGTAAGGCCCGACAACACACGTTAATGTCTCCATGGGCCGGACACGTCTTCTTTAAGGCCCGACAACACACGTTAATGTCCCCATGGGCCGGACACGTCTTCTTTAAGGCCCGACAACACACGTTAATGTCTCCATGGGCTGGACACGTCTTCTTTAAGGCCCGACAACACACGTTAATGTCCCCATGGGCTGGACACGTCTTCTTTAAGGCCCGACAACACACGTTAATGTCCCCATGGGCCGGACATGTCTTCTTTAAGGCCCGACAACACACGTTAATGTCCCCATGGGCCGGACACGTCTTCTTTAAGGCCCGACAACACACGTTAATGTCCCCATGGGCCGGACACGTCTTCTTTAAGGCCCGACGACACACGTTAATGTCCCCATGGGCCGGACACGTCTTCTTTAAGGCCCGACGACACACGTTAATGTCCCCATGGGCCGGACACGTCTTCTTTAAGGCCCGACGACACACGTTAATGTCCCCATGGGCCGGACACGTCTTCTTTAAGGCCCGACAACACACGTTAATGTCCCCATGGGCCGGACACGTCTTCTTTAAGGCCCGACAACACACGTTAATGTCCCCATGGGCCGGACACGTCTTCTTTAAGGCCTGACAACACACGTTAATGTCCCCATGGGCCGGACACGTCTTCTTTAAGGCCCGACGTTGCTACCAGCTTGGCTGGTCGTTCATACTAATACAATTGGCAGTATTAGCGGGTGGGAAGCTGGTGGGTGGGGATCGGATGTTGTGGACAGCGACTCCTACAGGTCAGTTGGTGCGCCTGCGCAGTAGAATCAGGAAGCAACGAGGGCGGCGTGTCCCTCCCACGCAGACCCTCGCCGCTGAGAGATCGCGCTGTGCAGGTGAAAAGATGCGACGGCTGCCTCCTCGAGTACCGGAGGGGACACGTGATGCAAGGCTTCGTCCACATTGCAGCCGGCTTGTGGGAGGCATGGCCTAACAGCGTTCGAGACAGGGGAGGGTAGAATTGGACAATACGAAATTGGGGACGGGAGAAAAATAGAAAAATGGGGAGAAAAAGTTGAAAGATGAATGCAACACCCCCAGACATACCCCACGCGAAGGTAAGGAAAAACTCACTAAAAACCTAGCAAAAGGAAAAAAGCACCAGAGGCAATGTGGAGGAGAGACACCTTAGAAGGGCCGTTCAGGGGGGGATCTCCCTTCTTAGAAGTCGGTGATAGTAGTGTTGCTATAGAAACAGGCGAACAGTTGGTAAGCATGTACACATATACGTGTAATGAAACACAGATATGTGCATGCAATAGCAACTGGGGTACATAAGAACATTTAGAACGTTTGAAAATAGAATAGAGCTGATAACATTCATCCAAATACACAGCCCCCCGCGCTATCACACCACCCGGTCGTCTCACGGGACAACGAGCAGTAGTGAAACGCTCGCACTATGAGTTGCCGATGACGGCCCTACCTGTGCGCGGCATGGCTCGACCGCCGAACGCCGCGCGAGGTCCGTCGGTCCACTGTCAGGAACCGAGGCAGGATAGGGTCGCCGTTCCGTCTGGACGCGCCGAATAGGATCCGGGGGCTGGGGAAACTCTGGCGAGAGTCCAACATTCTTCAATTTCTCCCTTTGCTTCATAATAACGTTCCACTGGTTGAGAGTGCATATGAACAAACTCACGCTTGGAAAAAGATAAGGAAGGGTGTAAGCGTGACCACTTCCTGTGTTTTGTAGGAACACACGGGAGTAGGCGTGGTCACGTGCAAGTGACGTGCATGTGTCAACTTTTTCACATGCACAATATGTGCATGGAGATGATATCTCAATATGGCAGAGCGGGACGCGATGTCAGATGTAATATAACCCTGACCTGCCTGGGAAAAACCGTGCACTATACTCAGGGGTGTAAAGTACTTGAGTAATTGTACTTCGTTACAATACTTAAGTACTGTTTTGGGGAATTTGTACTCTACTCAAGTATTATTAGGTTTGTATACTTGTACTTTTACTCAATTACATTTCAGAGAAAATGTACTTACTTACTCCTCACATTTAAAATGCAGACCTACAAAGTACAAAGTACAAATCTCGCAGGTCCAACCATTTTAATGAGTATATTTGTTTCTCTGGCCAAACTAACGTTAACGTTATTAATCCTGCGGCCGCACTTTATTTAAAAACAGCCAATCAAATCCCCATCAATGGAAAATGAACCCGCCCATACCCATGCTGATTGGTCCTTGTGCAACACTAGAAAGCGGGGATCTTTGATTAAACACCTGCTATCAGAAGAATAGACAGTCAGAAAAAAGTTTTTACTTTTACTTTTTAGTACTTTTACTTTTAGACTTTTACTCAAGTGTGTTTTTTGCCAGATACTCTTTTATACTAGATTGGCTGTGTGGGCTAGTAGACATAGTAACGTGAATGAATGAATGAATGAAAACTTTATTTAACAGATTGCAGAATGGGTACAATACAGTACGGCTCAATACATACAATTGTTAAGGGGATGCAGACCTGAGAAAGACGTTTGTCTTGTTTCCATCAGGGTCCCCCATTTTCAATTCATATAGACATTTATGACATACACAACATACATGACATTTATGGCATAGGGACATATAGGTATTTAGTACTGATACATTTGTGACATAACGGTATTCAAATATACAGTACTGTTACCCCTAGATCCTGACAGAGTATATACATATGATGGGGAGGGGACTGTACATTAGGAGGGGGTGGGTGGGTGGGAGGGAAATATACATACGGCGGGGAGGGAATATATACATGCGGTGGTGAGGAGACTGTCTATAGTGACTACTGTAGCTACTATACACAGCATACTATACACTATATAGTACGTACTATAGTAGCTGTGCTATTACTACAACACCGAGCTGGGGTCGCAAATATGTTAAACACTTATTCTGCAATTTCAGAGATGAAAGCATGCATTACAAGACACTCAACACTGCCTTAGGTAGAAGAGCACCCTAAACCATCCCAACTAACGGGTGCCTTAGGTAGTCCACCTTACGCTGACAAAGAGGGGAAACAAGGGAATACACACACAGGGAAGTAAAAATTCCATATCGCCTTCCTGGTTTTATCTCTGTTACTAACATTGATAACGTTGCTAAGGTTAGCTTGCTAGCTAATGGGTGTACCGTAACGCACATTCAGTGCTATTGGCTACTGTACAAGGGTCATAATCCTCACATAACCCTCACATAATCCTCACATAACCCTCACATAACCCTCATATAACCCTCACATAACCCTCACATAATCCTCACATAATCCTCACATAACCCTCTGGAAATTACAACGTTTTACCTCAAATTAACCAGGAGTTAACAGAGAGGACACATCTTTCTGTCTGCCACAGACACTTCATCTTTCTGTAGCGTGGTAGTGAAAGGGTTAACCGTCTGTAGTGTGGTAGTGAAAGGGTTAACCTTCTGTAGTGTGGTAGTGAAAGGTTAACCTTCTGTAGTGTGGTAGTGAAAGGTTAACCTTCTGTAGTGTGGTAGTGAAAGGTTAATCTTCTGTAGTGTGGTAGTGAAAGGTTAACCTTCTGTAGTGTGGTAGTGAAAGGTTAACCTTCTGTAGTGTGGTAGTGAAAGGTTAACCGTCTGTAGTGTGGTAGTGAACGGGTTAACCTTCTGTAGTGTGGTAGTGAAAGGTTAACCTTCTGTAGTGTGGTAGTGAAAGGTTAACCGTCTGTAGTGTGGTAGTGAACGGGTTAACCTTCTGTAGTGTGGTAGTGAAAGGTTAACCTTCTGTAGTGTGGTAGTGAAAGGTTAACCTTCTGTAGTGTGGTAGTGAAAGGTTAACCGTCTGTAGTGTGGTAGTGAACGGGTTAACCTTCTGTAGTGTGGTAGTGAAAGGTTAACCTTCTGTAGTGTGGTAGTGAAAGGTTAACCTTCTGTAGTGTGGTAGTGAAAGGTTAACCGTCTGTAGTGTGGTAGTGAACGGGTTAACCTTCTGTAGTGTGGTAGTGAAAGGTTAACCTTCTGTAGTGTGGTAGTGAAAGGGTTAACCTTCTGTAGTGTGGTAGTGAAAGGTTAACCTTCTGTAGTGTGGTAGTGAAAGGGTTAACCTTCTGTAGTGGGTAGTGAAAGGTTAACCTTCTGTAGTGTGGTAGTGAAAGGTTAACCTTATGTAGTATGGTAGTGAAAGGTTCACCTTCTGTAGTGTGGTAGTGAAAGGCTAACCTTCTGTAGTGTGGTAGTGAAAGGTTAACCTTCTGTAGTGTGGTAGTGAAAGGTTAACCTTCTGTAGTGTGGTAGTGAAAGGTTAACCTTCTGTAGTGTGGTAGTGAAAGGTTAACCTTCTGTAGTGTGGTAGTGAAAGGGTTAACCTTCTGTAGTGTGGTAGTGAAGGGTTAACCTTCTGTAGTGTGGTAGTGAAAGGGTTAACCTTCTGTAGTGTGGTAGTGAAAGGTTAACCTTCTGTAGTGTGGTAGTGAAAGGTTAACCTTCTGTAGTGTGGTAGTGAAAGGTTAACCTTCTGTAGTGTGGTAGTGAAAGGTTAACCTTCTGTAGTGTGGTAGTGAAAGGTTAACCTTCTGTAGTGTGGTAGTGAAAGGGTTAACCTTCTGTAGTGTGGTAGTGAAGGGTTAACCTTCTGTAGTGGGGTAGTGAAAAGGTTAACCTTCTGTAGTGTGGTAGTGAAGGGTTAACCTTCTGTAGTGTGGTAGTGAAAGGGTTAACCTTCTGTAGTGTGGTAGTGAAAGGCTAACCTTCTGTAGTGGGTAGTGAAAGGTTAACCTTCTGTAGTGGGTAGTGAAAGGTTAACCTTCTGTAGTGTGGTAGTGAAAGGTTAACCGTCTGTAGTGTGGTAGTGAAAGGGTTAACCTTCTGTAGTGTGGTAGTGAAAGGTTAACCGTCTGTAGTGTGGTAGTGAAAGGGTTAACCTTCTGTAGTGTGGTAGTGAAAGGTTAACCGTCTGTAGTGTGGTAGTGAAAGGTTAACCTTCTGTAGTGTGGTAGTGAAAGGTTAACCGTCTGTAGTGTGGTAGTGAAAGGTTAACCGTCTGTAGTGTGGTAGTGAAAGGTTAACCGTCTGTAGTGGGGTAGTGAAAGGTTAACCGTCTGTAGTGGGGTAGTGTAAGGGTTAAAGAACTCAGGGGTAGCTGCTTGGCTCAACAGATCAGTTCAGGTTGTCCTCAGATACAAACAACAAAGCTAGAACATGAAAGTCTGCCAGTTGGTTCAACTGCAGCTGGAAACAATAACCCCTCCAAGAGTAAATGTTGTTGGCTAATTGTTGAGGGCTAAATGTCAAGGGAGATTTGTTTCATACACATTGAAGGGATAAATTTAAATCAAGGAAATAGATCAAAACAATAAGTCAGAATGTCCCCCATACCGTTTCACATACATCACACACAGTGTCTGCTTGAATTCCATTCACTTACCAGATGACAAAGGTCCTTCTTTGAAACATTTCAAACTCTCGGCCTCACAAAAGGGGGACCCCACCACCCAGTGTCTCGCCTGCCCTCCAAATGCATTTAATTCCGCAACGCTGGTCATCTCGATTTCCATGGTCATCTATGTGGTCCGGCCACAGCGAAGAAAGGGCCACAATGGTTCCCATAGACGGAGAAACATGAAGCCCCCCGAGGCCGTTTAGCCGCGTGAGAGGTGCGGCTTGAATAGACGGACAGGCGTCCAGCGGAGGTGGGGTGGGGGAGGAGGAGAGGTGGGGGGGGTGGGGGGGGGGAGTAAAGATCAGTCTATTCCTCTCTGGGCAGAGGCCGGGGTCGACCGCTGCGCCGCTGGGGTGAAGCAGATAATGTGATTTCCGGGACAGGAATTATCCTCACACCTCTCCGCGTTTACATGGGGGGTAAGACTCTCTTTAAGATGCGGGCTCCAAGCGGATCCACTTCCTGGACACACATAAAGACAAGGTCCTGGAGCAGATCTCACATTCAATAGAAGCCCCTCCATTCAGGAGACTACAGAGCGCAGAGCATGGGAAGAAAAACAGCCGGATTGACTTGAGGATTTGAAAAGGGAGCTTCAGGTGTCGGTGGAAGGAATGCCTTCTTAGCAGAAACCTCGTCTCGACGTCCAGACCGAGCCGACTTCAGGCCGCCGCTTTATCAGTTTGGCTATACGAGTATAAAAACCAAAACACAGTTTGTTTTATTGGATCATTAATGTAGGACACACACACTCGCCAGGTTCCGTCCCGCAGATTGAACATTTATGGGATTGGGAATACTTAGTTGACCACCTGGCTCAGCTTTGGCGGTTTGAAGGTATTTTAAGGTGAAGCAGCGAGAACTGGATCCAACCCGCCGTCTCTCTCACACAGACCGCCGCGTTCTGCTTCGAGGTCAAACTAATTCACTTGCTATTAACTTCATAAACATTTACAGAGAGCTGGTGAGTTTGAAAGGTTGAAACAACAGAGATCAACAATCCTCAGGAATCTCGCCCCCGGAATGGAAATAGATCCAAATAGATCCCCACACAGGGGACTCTGTGAAGGAGGGCGGAAAAGACCTATAACATGCGTCTGATATGACATTATTATATACAATACTATTACTATTGTATATCCATAAAACTATATCAGAGGCTAAATTGAAATAATTTAAATACTTGAAATATATTCATCAATGTGATTTATTTTCACTGCATTTTCTTTGTAGTATTAGTAACATTATTATCTACAATAGTATTACTAACAGTATTATATACAATAGTATTACTAACATTATATACAATAGTATTACTAACATTATTATCTACAATAGTATTACTAACATTATCTACAATAGTATTACTAACATTATTATCTACAATAGTATTACTAACATTATCTACAATAGTATTACTAACATTATATACAATAGTATTACTAACATTATTATATACAATAGTATTACTAACATTATTATATACAATAGTATTACTAACATTATCTACAATAGTATTACTAACATTATTATATACAATAGTATTACTAACAGTATTATATACAATAGTATTACTAACATTATTATCTACAATAGTATTACTAACATTATTATCTACAATAGTATTACTAACATTATTATCTACAATAGTATTACTAACATTATTATATACAATAGTATTACTAACGTTAATATATACAATAGTATTAGGCTACTAACAGTATTATCTACAATAGTATTACTAACATTATTATCTACAATAGTATTACTAACATTATCTACAATAGTATTACTAACATTATTATCTACAATAGTATTAAGATAAGATAAGATAAGATATTCCTTTATTAATCCCCTTGGGGAAATTCGTGACACACACATACAGCTCAACGTCTCATTAATGATATTAACAACAACACAATCATTACATTTTTACAGTAACAATGGCACAGCATAAATTCAACAGACATGTACATTTGTTGACACATGTCATCATTACAGGAGGCCTGAGACACTGTATGCGCGATAGTCGGCTGCATTCCACCATGTAGAAACAAAGTGGATCGCGCCTGGTGAACTGGAGGGGGGGCGGAGTGGAGGGGGGCATTGGAGACTCGGGTAAGGAATTTGGTTGTGAAGCAGCAGTCAAGGGGGCCCCCACCGACGCGCATCAGAGGCAGCCTGCCACGGCATATGGCGCCAGTTGACTTACAACGACAGGGGCGGATGGGGGGGGGTGGGGGTGGGGGGGGTGGGGGTAGGGGGGGCCTCATCAATCTTATCGCTTCCAGACAGTACAGTTCGTCTCCTCTTTCCCAGAAATCACATCGCCGGAGAGTCAACTCCTCCGCGTTGACCTTGGCCTCGGTCTGTTCCACAGCAGAAAAGGATAAGGGGGGTGTGGGAAGGGGGAGGGGGGGGGGGGGTGATAACATGCAGCTCGAGGCAGATATGCCGCATATGGTCAGAATCAGGTCAATTTTGTCTAATCATCGTCACCATCGTCGTATCCCCTATTATGGTACGGTGGCATCTTAATTTTCACGTCCCTAATTTCCGACGTGATATCCAGTATGGCCTGTGACCGCGAAAGTTCCTCTGCATGGTTAGAAGCAAGTCTCTCAAGAATTGTCTTCAAGCATGACTGTTCGTCTACATGGTAGAGTTCGCCTCTTTCCAACATGGTCTTGGAGCTCAATTGTTCATCACCGCGCAGGGTACTTAGGTCAGCGATCTTCTTAAACAGTTCCATTAGGTTTTCCTTGATCCCGGCCAGATCCCTGGCCAGGGAAATCAACTTCTTCCGAATTAGTTTCAGGCAGTACCAGATCCAGCAGCTGACGGAGCCCAGGCCGAGCAGCATGACAATTAGAAGATATACGTCCTCAACGTCGTTTATCTCCAGCGGGAAAAAGCATATCGCGAGCCAGGTCCTGTATGAATTTATGGTGTATCCCGCCTGATAGCTCCCAAGAGGGCATAATGGGTCATCCGCATTCTGCTTCCTTGTAGAGAATATGCGATCAATCGCTGTAAAAGCCCAGCTTATTAGATCCATATTACGGTCAAAAGTCGAGTCGAGTTGAGGATTCTGTTGTAAAAAAGAAAGAAGAAAAAGGTCAAAAACGTCTGAGCGTCTCCAGCGAGTGCAGATCTAGGCTCCGGTGAAACGAGCTGTAAGGGCTGGTACGGACGTCTCCAAACCGATAAGAGAGAGGCCTTGAGGTGTTTCTCTGGAGGAGGGAGAGGAGATAAAAATGCGACTGCTTCTGGGAGAGAGATGAGGATTACTAACATTATCTACAATAGTATTACTAACATTATTATCTACAATAGTATTACTAACATTATATACAATAGTATTACTAACATTATTATCTACAATAGTATTACTAACATTATTATCTACAATAGTATTACTAACATTATTATCTACAATAGTATTAGTAACATTATTATCTACAATAGTATTACTAACATTATTATCTACAATAGTATTACTAACATTATTATCTACAATAGTATTACTAACATTATTATCTACAATAGTATTACTAACATTATTATCTACAATAGTATTACTAACATTATTATCTACAATAGTATTACTAACATGCGTTAGTGATGTTTGTACGGCATACATCTGTATGTAAGACACGAAAATAAAAAATATCAAATCAAATCAAAAAATGTACACCGACGGTTAGTTTCTCAAGCGGTTAGCTTCTCAAGTGGTTAGCTTCTCAAGTGGTTAGCTTCTCAAGTGGTTAGCTTCTAAAGTGGTTAGCTTCTAAAATGGTTAGCTTCTAAAGTGGTTAGCTTCTAAAACGGTTAGCTTCTCAAGTGGTTAGCTTCTCAAATGGTTAGCTTCTAAAATGGTTAGCTTCTAAAATGGTTAGCTTCTCAAGTGGTTAGCTTCTCAAGTGGTTAGCTTCTCAAGTGGTTAGCTTCTCAAGTGGTTAGCTTCTAAAGTGGTTAGCTTCTAAAGTGGTTAGCTTCTAAAACGGTTATCTTCTCAAGTGGTTAGCTTCTCAAATGGTTAGCTTCTAAAATGGTTAGCTTCTAAAATGGTTAGCTTCTAAAATAGTTAGCTTCTAAAATGGTTAGCTTCTAAAATAATTAGCTTCTCAAGTGGTTAGCTTCTAAAATGGTTAGCTTCTAAAATGGTTAGCTTCTCAAGTGGTTAGCTTCTAAAATGGTTAGCTTCTAAAGTGGTTAGCTTCTAAAATGGTTAGCTTCTCAAGTGGTTAGCTTCTAAAATGGTTAGCTTCTCAAGTGGTTAGCTTCTAAAATGGTTAGCTTCTCAAGTGGTTAGCTTCTCAAGTGGTTAGCTTCTAAAATGGTTAGCTTCTAAAATGGTTAGCTTCTCAAGTGGTTAGCTTCTAAAATGGTTAGCTTCTCAAGTGGTTAGCTTCTAAAATGGTTAGCTTCTAAAGTGGTTAGCTTCTAAAATGGTTAGCTTCTCAAGTGGTTAGCTTCTAAAATGGTTAGCTTCTCAAGCGGTTAGCTTCTCAAGTGGTTAGCTTCTAAAATGGTTAGCTTCTAAAGTGGTTAGCTTCTCAAGCGGTTAGCTTCTAAAGCGGTTCCTTCACGTTCTCTTCCTCTGGGGCAGAACCGCGGCCTTCTGGCAGAACTGGCTGCCCTCCTGCAGTCGTAGGGAGACAGGCTGAATGTGGGAGACGACCTACCGACTCTCTGGACAATGGACCAGCCTTAGTGGGCGTGCGGTGGTCAAGCCAGGGCCGTTATTACAGCAAGGCCGAGACAATGGCGCTTGAAACAACAGAATTCCTAAGTGGATGAATGGATGTGTTTTGGTGGCCATTGTTTTCACTGGAGGGGAGGGGGGGGGGGGGTGAGACGAGGTGCCAGGGTCTGGTGTGATGGAGGACAGAGCGGCAGAAACTCCTGTTGGAATAAAACTTGAACTCGTCCATTAACAGGAGGCGACAGTGAGGCTCAGGAGTTAGAGCAGTCGTCTGGTAATCCGGAGGTTTCCCGCTTCGATTCCCGCTCCTCCCGGGCAGCGTGTCGAAGTGTCGTTGAGCAAGACACTTAGGTAACCCCCTAACCGCTCCCGATGAGCAGGTCGGCACCTCGCATCGATGTGTGAATGTGTGAGTGAATGGGTGAGATCATGTGAGGAAGAAATTGTGAAGCACTTTGGATAAAGGCTGTTATATAAATGCACCATATACCGTTAGTGTCAGAGATTCGTACAATTTATGTCGTTTTCTGAGATGCTGAACCACAAAGCTATAGGCTTATATACAGTACTATCTTGGATTTGAACGTTTTCATATAAAATATATACATTTAGGGGTGTAAAGGTACACGTATCTGTACCGAACCGAAGCGTTTCAGTGTGTACCGTACCGTATAGAATATTCGTTGACAGCCCTACAAGTACAATTAGTTACTGCACACTACATCACCCCTGAGTGGAACATGGAAAGCCAAACTTTCCCCCACTGTACCGAAAACCCGTAGCGAACCGTGACTTAAAAACCGAGGTCCGTACCGTACCGTGGTGTTTGTGTACCGTTACACCCCTAATATACATACATGGCATTTGATTGGAGGCTAGTCTCACTTTGTACGACAGCAACATTAAAATGGTTTAGATTTGTGCACATTGTTTATGTTAATAATGTATTGTATTAAGTGCCCATTTCATTATAATATTCAGATTTATCATAAATAATTGAACATGCACATGTATCTTATGTTCCGTTAAAGAGGGGTGGAGGTGGGGTCACGTTTGGGCATTTAAAAATGTACTTGAAAGTAACTTAATAGTTACTTTCGGAAGTAACTAGTTACTTTTATAATTTGTAACTGAGTAAGTAATTTAGTTACTTTTTGGAAGAAGTAACTAGTAATTGTAACACTGTTCATATTTCCGGGACATTATATAGGAATATAAAAGACGGATGTACAGTGTCCTTTAGATATGGATCCTCAATCATGATAAAAAAAAGTGAGCAATATTCATGTATTTTTTTTATTTTTTTTTATTTTGTACACAACTAGAATGTATACATAGTATACAATACAACAGACAGCTGATAAAAAAAAGAACATTTTCTGTACACAATGTAAAAAAAAAAAAAAAAAAAAGAAGAGAATAACAACTGTACAATTCCATCTTTCAGATGGCACATGCGGTCCAGACGTCAGAAGAAGAGCAGAACGAGGAGGAGTCTGAACTTACTGACAACGACTTATTGTTTTCATTTACACTTTACCGTAGATATCGTCTGTCTCACAGAGAAAAAAAAATAAAGCCTTTTGTCGTTGTCCTGTGGAAAGTAATGCAGGCTTTACTCAGCGCTTCAATGAAGAGATCACGGGCGTGGACTCACATCACCACACTGACGCCACACGACGTACTGTACTACAGTTCGGAGGGTCAGACACATCGCCCAGATTGACTCGCTCTGGGCTGACATGAGGCTCTACCTCATATTTTGCATTTTTGTTTGCATGTTGTACTTTAGTTTTGTATATTGTATATATTCTATAGTGTTTGGTCTTTATTCTTTACTTTTTACCGTATGAAGCACAATCTCCGGAGGCTCATACAGAACCAAGCATTTCGCTGTAATGTACCTTTTATATGTGACAAATAAAACAACACTTGAACTTGAGTCTCATGCAGTAACTAAGGCTTTACCCGTCCTTTGGATGAGACGCTAAACCGAGGTCCTGACTGAATCTCGGTCGTTCCTGGCCAAATTCCCAATTAGGTCTCTGACATCAAGGCCACCTTCATCATCAATCTCACCCTTAATTGGCTGATATCAATCCCTGTCTCCTGAGCCGTTCAGCCAGTGTGTAATGTGATGTGTGCCGGGTGCCAGTGTATGGCAGCCATTGAGCCTGCGTAGCCCAAGGTTGGGTGCGACCAGTGGTGGTGAAGGAGGCAATTTCCAACCCATGTTGTAAAGCGCTTTGAGTCTGAGAAAAGCGCTATATAAATGTAATGAATTATTATTATAAAATTATTATTATTATTATTATTTCTTCAATATCAGTGTCACATGTCTTTGGCAGCAAGAGGAATAACATGAGCTTCAGCAAAAGGCAGGGTCAATATATTGAACGGTAACATTGCACAATACTTATACAAGTAGCCTACACTCACTGTATACAATATGCTAACAGCTTAGCTCTAACTATATACACGTACTACCTTTATATTTTTGGTCAAAAGCGAGCGCCAACATTTCTTCTGATAACGATCCAATTCACAATTGGTTTTGAAAAGTGTCAGACCTTTTCAAGTGTGTTTGTTTCATCGACTGATTTCCATTTGGAAGCAAAGACATCCAACTACCATTCAATACTGAGCACCGTGAAGCTGATGTTTAATATCATTATAACAAAGTTGGATATGTTTATAAACTGAGACATCAAAATTGCAATGAACCCTTTCACTACCGCACTATAGAAGGGTAACCCTTTCACTAACCACACTACAGACAGTTAACCGTCTGGTGTGTGGTAGTTAAAGGGTTAACCTTCTGTAGTGTGGTAGTGAAAGGGTTAACCATATGTAGTGTGATAGTGAAAGGTTAACCTTCTGTGGTGTGGTAGTGAAAGGTTAACCTTCTGTAGTGTGGTAGTGAAATGGTTAACCTTCTGTGGTGTGGTAGTGAAAGGTTAACCTTCTGTAGTGTGGTAGTGAAAGGGTTAACCATATGTAGTGTGATAGTGAAAGGTTAACCTTCTGTGGTGTGGTAGTGAAAGGGTTAACCTTATGTAGTGTGGTAGTGAAAGGTTAACCTTCTGTGGTGTGGTAGTGAAAGGGTTAACCTTCTGTAGTGTGGTAGTGAAAGGGTTAACCGTATGTAGTGTGGTAGTGAACGGTTAACCTTCTGTAGTGTGGTAGTGACAAGGTTAACCGTCTGTAGTGTGGTAGTGAAAGGTTAACCTTCTGTAGTGTGGTAGTGAACGGTTAACCGTCTGTAGTGTGGTAGTGAAAGGTTAACCTTCTGTAGTGTGGTAGTGAAAGGTTAACCTTCTGTAGTGTGGTAGTGAAAGGTTAACCGTCTGTAGTGTGGTAGTGAAAGGTTAACCTTCTGTAGTGTGGTAGTGAAAGGGTTAACCTTCTGTGGTGTGGTAGTGAAAGGTTAACCTTCTGTGGTGTGGTAGTGAAAGGGTTAACCTTCTGTGGTGTGGTAGTGAAAGGTTAACCTTCTGTAGTGTGGTAGTGAAAGGTTGACCTTCTGTAGTATGGTAGTGAAAGGGTTAACCTTCTGTAGTGTGGTAGTGAAAGGGTTAATCATGCATCTCGTGAATTTCAACTCTTAAGTCAGTGGGCGTGTTTGAAAACAGCCGATTACACTAAAACAACAAAGAATACAAAAATAGAATTGTAAACGAGTGCACATGGCCCCCGCAGACACGGCACCGTACTTCACATTTAGACTGATCACCGACTAGTCGTCTGTCACAGGTGAGACACGAGGTTCTGACGAAGAGACACGTTTTAAATCTTGTGATATGAACTCTGAACTCTGAACTCTGAACTCTGAACTCTACCTCTCATTTTGAATACTAGGTACGTCACACCTGGGGGCCAATAATAACTAGCTGATTGTGTTTGGAATCCATCATCAATCTTGTGTTGTGTGTACCTGTGTGTGTACCTGTGTGTGTCTCTCTCTCTTCCCTCTCTCTCTCTCTCTCTCTCTCTGTATACCGTACATGTATGAGCGATGTGTGTTATGTGTCCAGAGGCAGACTAACCATAACTCAACCCTGACCAGAGATGGTCTGACAAGAGCTTTCTTCTCCCTTGTCTTCGGTAAACATACTATTCTGTCCATTCATTCGGTCGCTCCACATCCCCCTGAGGGCCGGCCGCGGCTCCACGGGCTGTGTTCGCCTGAGCAGGGACACCTGGAGCTCTGGGTAGAGAAGTCCTCCATCAGCACAACAACCGTCACGACGTCGTTCACACGGCATGAGTTTTTGATCCCATCAAAGAGCGCCGTCACTTACTACTTACTGTACACGCACATTAACATTCAGACTATCAGTCCGGGATACTCAAGTATGTGAGTCGCATGTAAAGCTCCAAAGTTTACATTATTTTGGGATACGCCCACCTCCGTGGAAACCCTGGACGCCGATGTTAACGCCTCATCATCCCACTCATCACGGTCGGGCCTTCGTGGTCTGTTTGACTTCCGTTTCCATGACGATGCTCGCAATATTCCGTATATATATATATATATATATATATACACACGGGCGTATCGGTAATCGGGTTATGGAAATGCACGTAAACACCGTATCCTGTCTATGACCTTGATATTAGCAAACATCCAGGATATTAATGTGCACGTAAACGCACTCTGTTCGACATCCTGTACCGTTGGCAGGTTCTGGCAGGTTCCAAACGGGGTTCTAACGGGTTCTAGCGGGTTCTAGCGGGTTCTAACGGGCTCCTAACAGGGCTTCAGGCTGCACAGGTCCAGCTCCTGAGGCTTCCTCCTGCCGGAGCAGTGGTCCCTGGGCAGAGTCGGGCCGCTCTGGGCCGCGCAGCAGCGCAGCGCTCGCCGCTTGAAGCCCCGCCCGCAGCTCTTGGAGCACTGAGACCACGCCCCCGCCTCCCACACGGGGCAGGGGTCCCCGCACGCCCTCACGGCCGCGGGCCTGCCGGCGCTCTCGCAGTCCTCCGCCGGACGCCCCCCGCCCCCGCCCCCCCCCTGGCACGACACCGGCCTCTCCTGCAGCCCGCGGCCGCAGCTCACCGAGCACTGCTCCCACCCCGCCGTCACCCAGCGGCTGGCGGGGGGCCTCTTGTCCAGCGGCCCCTGCTGGGCCTTCGGCGGCGCGGCGCCGTCCACCTTGTCCCCGGCGTCCAGCACGCTGTTCTGCGCCGCGCGCCCGCGCCCCCCCCCCTCCTTCTTCGCCTTCCTGCTCTCCTCCTTGGCGATGTAGAAGGAGTAGCGCACCCTGGGGGGGGTCATCCGGCCCACGGAGAGCACCTCCACCGTCAGCGCCTCCCCCAGGGGCCGGGCGGCCTGCAGGACCTCCGTGGCGCCGCCGGTGCCGCTGTAGCGGAGCAGGCTGCCGGCCACCAGCAGGTGGCGCTCCACCGTGGACACCACGTAGTTGCCGTTGAGCAGGTAGCGGCCGTGGCGGTTCTTCAGCGCCAGGTAGTTGTCGTCCTGCACCAGGCCCTGGTAGCCGCGCTGCCTCACGTCCACGTTGGAGGCGCCGGCCGGCAGCATCACGATGAAGTTGTACCCGTGTCTGGGGGGGGGGCACACAGAGAGAGGGGGGTGGGGCACGGTTAGGGATGGGATGGGTACCGAATTCGGTACTTTTGAGGTACCGAACCGAAACTACCGAGTATCGAATCAAGTGAGATACCAAAAAAAATAAATAAAAAAAAATCTTTTTTTACTTTTTTTATTTTTATTTTTTTACTTTTTTCCTTTTCGTGTCAACGTTCACACACACAATATATGCTTACCTAGGATTTGACTTGATTCAACAACAAAGCAGTCGGAGCAATGACAAGCCGAAAACTGTCGAGATTGTAGTTATTTGAAGTTTGGATATTTTTTTTTTTACGACTGAGGTAGGTAAATTAAATTTCTTGAGACTAAAGTACCGAAAAAAGGTACC
The DNA here is from genome assembly GCF_963971535.1 of Notolepis coatsorum. Classification (NCBI taxonomy): domain Eukaryota; kingdom Metazoa; phylum Chordata; class Actinopteri; order Aulopiformes; family Paralepididae; genus Notolepis; species Notolepis coatsorum. The sequence continues at coordinate 321,005,521 of NC_140165.1, forward strand.
GTTGGGTACCGGTATCAATTCAAATGTGAAAGGTACCCATCCCTAGGTACGGTGCATTTATATTATAACTCTTTTATCCAAAGCGCTTTACAATTTCAGGGCATGGGGTTGTCTTCCATGTGACATGTGAGCCAATAATGATAATAATGTTGGGTAATGCAATATGTTACGTTACCTTAGATTTGTATATATTTAGATATCATTTGTTTGTGTGTTAATGTTGGTACGTCGTGCTATGTTTTAATTGTATTTTATGTTTTAATTTTGTAATGTTTTAACGTCGTCTCGGACCCCGGGGAGACTAGTTGACGTCTCGGCCTCAGCTAATGGGGATCCTTTGCTAATAAACAAATAAATACATATATTTGCTCCTCACATTTGTGCCCGTTCGCTCTCACACGTTCACACGTTCACCCCACCGACGGCAGCGCCAGGTGCCGACCTGCTCATCGGGAGCAGTTAGGGGTTAAGTGGTTTGCTCAAGGACCCGTCGACACGCTGCCCGGGAGGAGGAGCGGGAATTGAACCAGGAACCTCCAGATTACCAGACGACTGCTCTACCTCCCACTGTCGCCCCCCCCCCCCCCCCCCCCCCCCCATACTTGTTCATTCTTCACTGTTTCATACTTTTCGCACATTACTGCCCAAATATTCCATCCCACTGTGTTGTTATTAGTGTTTATTATACAATTGTACAGCCCTAGCCTATTTTATTTCATAATTATATTATATTCTATTGTGCTTCTATTTTAATTAAATGTTATCTTATTCTACCTTCTATTTCATTCTACCGTAATAGTCTGTCAGTTAATGTCCTTATTCTGATTCTGATTCTGACTGAATAGCTGGAAAATGTTTTTTGTGAAAAGCATTTTTGATAATGATAGATTTATTTGAACAGACGACAGAAATAGGTTGTTGTAAAAACAGAAATGTTCTGGATTAAATGGTGAGACAATCTGTATTGGTGTTGGACATCTGAATGACAATGATGATGTGAATTTGAGACTGAACAAGTAATAAATTCCATTTCAATTCCATTTTCTATTCTTGATGATAAAATAATTATCTTTACGTATTATCTATCAACTCAATCAATCTAACTGCGCTCATTTAAATGGGCGTACCCAAGGCTTACTGTACCTTAAACACGATGAACAAGTTCAACTATTACATTACAAACAGCCTCAATTAACATATTTCATAATCGCTTTAAACAAAATGGAAAGGTCACTTTAAACGAATGAGGAATATAAAGGTCACTTTAAGGAAAGAACCGATGTGGTTCTTGTATAGTATAGTTTAGATATAGCAAGTATAGCATAATGACAGAGTTAAAACTGTATATTGTATAGTATAGTGTACATAGAACCCAGTGCCTTCTCAGGAATTTAGCATGTCTATTTTTATCATGCACATCTTATGTCTTCTTATTACCTGTTTTTTATGTCTATTTTATTATTTAGTATTATTGTACAATCGATGCGGGCATGACCACCCGCGTTTCACTGTATGCCCTGGTATGTATGTGACAAATAAACCTCTTGAATCTTGAATCTTGGTTGAGAAGGCGGCTTTGATTATCACGTTGTGTTTAGTAAACAGAACAGTGAAATGTTTCTCTCTCCTCTGCGCCGCTGACACTAAAGGAACACTTCTGATCTGGACCGGGCTCGGAGGAATGTTCCACGTCAACATCACGGTTTATAAATAGCTCTGGATGCGTCGATACCGATACTGGAATGTTGATATCAGGCTGATAATGGGCTAATATAGGGTATCTGTGTTTTGGGAGAATTGCCCGATATGTAGTAACTAGGGATGTCCCGATCCGATCACGTGATCGGGATTGGGGCCGATCACGTGATTTTCCGAAGATCGGGATCGGCAAAAAATTACTAAAAAAAATCTGGATTTTTTTTTTTTCGACAAACATGACCATGTTCACGTCTTAAACTCATACTGAGGCCTTAGTTTTGGTTTTAAATTGCATATCATCATTCATTTATTTATTGTCACACAGAGCAGACGAATTTTGCCAAAACAAACCAATAGTATCCAGCTGCAGAACAGTGGACCAGCCACACTCTCAGACCCAAACGCATTTCCTTTGATTTATTTATACATCAAATGATTTATAGGATTGCAATGCCTCGCTTGAATGAAGTTAACTTTTCACCTGGATAACGTCAACATTCAGGGTGAATGTAATGTGAGAAATTGGGATAAAAAAAAGAAAAAATAAATTTTATCGGATCGGGAGCAAAAAAATGTGATCGGGACATCCCTAGTAGTAACGTGCAACATGTCATAAACAAAAGGATAACTTTACTTACTCATAGTATATTTAGATTCTAGTGTTTAATGTAACCATATTTATTGTAATGTATAATATAAATGATACTATACAGACCCTCATCTGCACCTTTAATCACACTGCCTACTTGCTCATATATTCAGAGTTAATCATATTGTTTATACTGCCTATTTTTATTTTTAACTTTTCTACTACACTATAATTTTATTGCCTGTATTTATGTCTTCTACTATTACCCTGCCCATACCTGTACCCTCCTCCCCCCGCGCCTCTGGAACAGTCTACCTGTTAATATCAGGTCTGCCCGGTCACTCGCCACTTTTAAAAACACATCTTTTCAGCCTGGCTTTCTAAATCCCTTGTACATATATGTTTTAAATGGCTTGATATGGTTTTTTAACTATTGTACCTTGATTTGTTATGCAACCTGTTCAGCACTTCGTCAACTGCTGTTGTTTAAAATGTGCTATACAAATAAAATGTACTTGACTTGACTTGAGGTCCAGTCCTCCTCATAACCCCTTTAGACCTACAACGCCTGCTAATAATGCATCATAGGGAGGTGCAGTGGTTACTTCCTGGTCTATAGGGAGGTGTAGTGGTTACTTCCTGGTCTATAGGGAGGTGTAGTGGTTACTTCCTGGTCTATAGGGAGGTGTAGTGGTTACTTCCTGGTCTATAGGGAGGTGTAGTGGTTACTTCCTGGTCTATAGGGAGGTGTAGTGGTTACTTCCTGGTCTATAGGGAGGTGTAGTGGTTACTTCCTGGTCTATAGGGAGGTGCAGTGGTTACTTCCTGGTCTATAGGGAGGTGTAGTGGTTACTTCCTGGTCTATAGGGAGGTGTAGTGGTTACTTCCTGGTCTATAGGGAGGTGTAGTGGTTACTTCCTGGTCTATAGGGAGGTGTAGTGGTTACTTCCTGGTCTATAGGGAGGTGTAGTGGTTACTTCCTGGTCTATAGGGAGGTGTAGTGGTTACTTCCTGGTCTATAGGGAGGTGTAGTGGTTACTTCCTGGTCTATAGGGAGGTGTAGTGGTTAGGTCATTGCTGTTTCCGGCCGGTCCACCATCTTGAAAACGCAATGTAATTCCCCATTGCCCATTTCTAAATCGTCTCGTCTAAAACAAATAAAGCATGAACATTTGCACGGTGTACCTTTCTGTGCGTATTCATCCACAATCTATAGCTCAACATGAAAATATTCGCAATTAATCGTAAAAAAAAAGTTGCCGAATTTTATTTCAACCAAAAATGCTTAAACAATAATGTTAGTGATAGAAGGGAACAAATTTTGTGCAAAAATGGAAAGCTTTCCAATGTTCATGAGGCAGAACTGTTACAATAGCCGATAATCCATTTTCCCCAAAGATAAATCCCTAAACCGGTGGTGGACCTCGCGGGCGGGCGCTCCAGAGTGACGTCAGACTACACCTCCCTGTATAGCCTGTACTGTATATAGACACAAAATGTGCTTCCCGGTTTCAACGGGTTAATGAACTCACATGGGTTTGGTGAACAGGCCGGACACCTTCTTGCAGTTCTGGTTGTCTCCGCCGCAGACGCCACACTTGTCGAACTTCTTGTTGGAGCTGAGTCTCCCGTCACAGCCGGCCTTGATGCACCTCCCCTGGACGCACACAGCCGACGTGTCGGGGGAGCAGGGCGTCCCGTCCACCACCTGCAGACGCACGCCGGTTTAGATATCAGAGCTCACCCCCTCCCCTCTCCCCATTGTCCCCTATCCTGTGCCCCCCCCCCCACTTGACCCATCTTATGGGGCTCCCCCTCCCCTTTCTCACTATAAAGGGCTCCTCCCGACACCATTCACTCTTCTCTTCCCAGGTGATTTCAGCTGATCACCTGGGCGAAAGCCACTCAACCGTGTATCTAACTATCTTGTATATAATTGATCTATCTGGCTAATAAATCGTATTGACCAGACTCAGTTGACTGAGTACGTTATTCATGATACATATGATCAGCCTTGGGTTATACAATGTCATATTTATGTGTGTGAGAGAGAGAGAGTGGGAGAGAGAGGGGGGGAGGGGGTGTAGATGGAGAGAGAGAAAGAGAGTCTGACAGAGAGAGACGGAAAGACAGAATGGGAAAACGTAGAGAGACAGGGTGAAAGAGAGAGAGAGAAGGAGCAAGGCTCTCTTGTTCTTTTATCAATCTCAATAAACAACATTCAAAATAGTTCTGCTCAGACTGTAGAAGAGAAAAGCCACTAAGAAGAGAGAGTAGAGAGTATCTTCTATGAAGAGAGAGTAGAGAATATCTTCTAAGAAGAGAGAGTATCTTCTAAGAAGAGAGAGTAGAGCGTATCTTCTAAGAAGAGAGAGTAGAGAGTATCTTCTAATAAGAGAGAGTAGAGTATCTTCTAAGAAGAGAGAGTAGAGTATCTTCTAAGAAGAGAGTAGAGTATCTTCTAAGAAGAGAGAGTAGAGAGTATCTTCTATGAAGAGAGAGTAGAGTATCTTCTAAGAAGAGAGAGTAGAGAGTATCTTCTAAGAAGAGAGAGTAGAGAGTATCTTCTAAGAAGAGAGAGTAGAGAGTATCTTCTATGAAGAGAGAGTAGAGTATCTTCTAAGAGAGTAGAGAGTATCTTCTAAGAAGAGAGAGTAGAGTATCTTCTAAGAGAGTAGAGAGTATCTTCTAAGAAGAGAGTAGAGAGTATCTTCTATGAAGAGAGAGTAGAGTATCTTCTAAGAGAGTAGAGAGTATCTTCTAAGAAGAGAGAGTAGAGTATCTTCTATGAAGAGAGTAGAGTATCTTCTAAGAAGAGAGAGTAGAGAGTATCTTCTAAGAAGAGAGAGTAGAGTATCTTCTAAGAAGAGAGTAGAGAGTATCTTCTAAGAAGAGAGAGTAGAGAGTATCTTCTAAGAAGAGAGAGTAGAGTATCTTCTAAGAAGAGAGAGTAGAGAGTATCTTCTAAGAAGAGAGAGTAGAGAGTATCTTCTATGAAGAGAGAGTAGAGTATCTTCTAAGAAGAGAGAGTAGAGAGTATCTTCTAAGAAGAGAGAGTAGAGTATCTTCTAAGAAGAGAGAATAGAGAGTATCTTCTATGAAGAGAGAGTAGAGTATCTTCTAAGAAGAGAGAGTAGAGAGTATCTTCTAAGAAGAGAGAGTAGAGTATCTTCTATGAAGAGAGAGTAGAGTATCTTCTAAGAAGAGAGAGTAGAGTATCTTCTAAGAAGAGAGAATAGAGAGTATCTTCTATGAAGAGAGAGTAGAGTATCTTCTAAGAAGAGAGAGTAGAGAGTATCTTCTAAGAAGAGAGAGTAGAGTATCTTCTATGAAGAGAGAGTAGAGTATCTTCTAAGAAGAGAGAGTAGAGAGTATCTTCTAAGAAGAGAGAGTAGAGAGTATCTTCTAAGAAGAGAGAGAGTAGAGTATCTTCTAAGAAGAGAGAGTAGAGAGTATCTTCTAAGAAGAGAGAGTAGAGAGTATCTTCTAAGAAGAGAGAGTAGAGAGTATCTTCTATGAAGAGAGAGTAGAGTATCTTCTAAGAAGAGAGAGAGTAGAGTATCTTATAAGAAGAGAGAGTAGAGTATCTTCTAAGAAGAGAGAGAGTAGAGTATCTTCTAAGAAGAGAGAGTAGAGTATCTTCTAAGAAGAGAGAGTAGAGAGTATCTTCTATGAAGAGAGTAGAGAGTATCTTCTAATAAGAGAGAGTAGAGTATCTTCTAAGAAGAGAGAGTAGAGAGTATCTTATAAGAAGAGAGAGTAGAGTATCTTCTATGAAGAGAGAGAGTAGAGTATCTTCTAAGAGAGAGTAGAGAGTATCTTCTAAGAAGAGAGAGTAGAGAGTATCTTCTAAGAAGAGAGTAGAGAGTATCTTCTAAGAAGAGAGAGTAGAGAGTATCTTCTAAGAGAGAGTAGAGTATCTTCTAAGAAGAGAGAGTAGAGTATCTTCTAAGAAGAGAGTAGAGAGTATCTTCTAAGAAGAGAGAGTAGAGTATCTTCTAAGAAGAGAGTAGAGAGTATCTTCTAAGAAGAGAGAGTAGAGTATCTTCTAAGAAGAGAGAGTAGAGAGTATCTTCTAAGAAGAGTGTAGAGAGTATCTTCTAAGAAGAGAGAGTAGAGAGTATCTTCTAAGAAGAGAGAGTAGAGTATCTTCTAAGAAGAGAGAGTAGAGAGTATCTTCTAAGAAGAGTGTAGAGAGTATCTTCTAAGAAGAGAGAGTAGAGTATCTTCTAAGAAGAGAGTAGAGAGTATCTTCTAAGAAGAGAGAGTAGAGTATCTTCTAAGAAGAGAGTAGAGAGTATCTTCTAAGAAGAGAGAGTAGAGTATCTTCTAAGAAGAGAGTAGAGAGTATCTTCTAAGAAGAGAGAGTAGAGAGTATCTTCTAAGAAGAGAGAGTAGAGAGTATCTTCTAAGAAGAGAGAGTAGAGTATCTTCTAAGAAGAGAGTAGAGAGTATCTTATAAGAAGAGAGAGTAGAGTATCTTCTATGAAGAGAGAGAGTAGAGTATCTTCTAAGAGAGAGTAGAGAGTATCTTCTAAGAAGAGAGAGTAGAGAGTATCTTCTAAGAAGAGAGTAGAGAGTATCTTCTAAGAAGAGAGAGTAGAGAGTATCTTCTAAGAGAGAGTAGAGTATCTTCTAAGAAGAGAGAGTAGAGTATCTTCTAAGAAGAGAGTAGAGAGTATCTTCTAAGAAGAGAGAGTAGAGTATCTTCTAAGAAGAGAGTAGAGAGTATCTTCTAAGAAGAGAGAGTAGAGTATCTTCTAAGAAGAGAGAGTAGAGAGTATCTTCTAAGAAGAGTGTAGAGAGTATCTTCTAAGAAGAGAGAGTAGAGAGTATCTTCTAAGAAGAGAGAGTAGAGTATCTTCTAAGAAGAGAGAGTAGAGAGTATCTTCTAAGAAGAGTGTAGAGAGTATCTTCTAAGAAGAGAGAGTAGAGTATCTTCTAAGAAGAGAGTAGAGAGTATCTTCTAAGAAGAGAGAGTAGAGTATCTTCTAAGAAGAGAGTAGAGAGTATCTTCTAAGAAGAGAGAGTAGAGTATCTTCTAAGAAGAGAGTAGAGAGTATCTTCTAAGAAGAGAGAGTAGAGAGTATCTTCTAAGAAGAGAGTAGAGAGTATCTTCTAAGAAGAGAGAGTAGAGAGTATCTTCTAAGAAGAGAGAGTAGAGAGTATCTTCTAAGACAGTGGTTCCCAAACTGTGGTGCGCGTGTGGTAAAAAAAAAAAAAAAATCTTAGTCAAACCTTTAGTATTATGGATATTAAACATGCTGGCAGAGTATTGTCGTGAACATTTTAATTAAATAAAGAAATTCCCTATCCATAGTCGCCGTGGGAAGAGATAAAATAAAAAATTAAATCTGTGCACGGAGACCAGCAACAATTTTTTCTAACAGAAACCCATTGGGGGGTGCGTCAGCTAGGTCGGGAGGTGACAGGGGGTGCACGGCCAAAAAGGTTTGGGAACCGCTGTTCTAAGAAGAGAGTAGAGAGTATCTTCTAAGAAGAGAGAGTAGAGTATCTTCTAAGAAGAGAGAGAGTAGAGAGTATCTTCTAAGAAGAGAGAGTAGAGTATCTTCTAAGAAGAGAGAGTAGAGAGTATCTTCTATGAAGAGAGAGTAGAGAGTATCTTCTAAGAAGAGAGAGAGTAGAGTATCTTCTAAGAAGAGAGAGTAGAGTATCTTCTATGAAGAGAGAGTAGAGTATCTTCTAAGAAGAGAGTAGAGTATCTTCTAAGAAGAGAGAGTAGAGTATCTTCTATGAAGAGAGAGTAGAGAGTATCTTCTAAGAAGAGAGAGTAGAGAGTATCTCTAAGAAGAGAGAGTAGAGAGTATCTCTAAGAAGAGAGAGTAGAGAGTATCTCTAAGAAGAGAGTAGAGAGTATCTTCTAAGAAGAGAGAGTAGAGAGTATCTTCTATGAAGAGAGAGTAGAGTATCTTCTAAGAGAGTAGAGAGTAGCTTCTAAGAGAGAGTAGAGTATCTTCTAAGAGAGAGTAGAGTATCTTCTAAGAGAGAGTAGAGAGTATCTTCTAAGAAGAGAGTAGAGTATCTTCTAAGAAGAGAGTAGAGAGTATCTTCTAAGAAGAGAGAGTAGAGAGTATCTTCTAAGAAGAGAGTAGAGCGTATCTTCTAAGAAGAGAGTAGAGAGTATCTTCTAAGAAGAGAGTAGAGTATCTTCTAAGAAGAAAGTAGAGAGTATCTTCCGCATCACTGAGCTTTTGGCTTCTAACTGATGTAAGCAGCTTGTTTCTGTGCTGGTTGCGTAAATACTGGCTGACAAATCACAGCTGTGAAGTGATACTGTCCCTAGATACACTCCCCCCCCCCTCCCCGTCCCCCCTACACCCCCCCACCCCCTACACCCCCCCAACCTCCACTCCCCCAGACCAACACAGTGTTCCTTCTTTTACCATTCACACACCCCCTTCTCTCTCTCTCTCTCTCTCTCTCTCTCTCTCTCTCTCTCTCTCTCTCTCTCTCTCTCTCTCTCTCTCTCTATCTCTCTCTCTCTCTCTCTCTATCTCTCTCTCTCTCTCTCTCTCTCTCTCTCTCTCGCTCTCTCTCTATCTCTCTCTTTCAATCTCTCACTCTCTTTGTCTCTCTCTCTGTCTCTCTCTCTCCTCTCTTTCTCTATCTCTGTCTCTCTCTCACTCTCTTTGTCTCTCTCTCTGTCTCTCTCTCCTCTCTTTCTCTATCTCTGTCTCTCTCTCACTCTCTTTGTCTCTCTCTGTGTCTCTCTCTCACTCTATTTGTCTCTCTCTCTCTCTCTCTCTCGCTCTCTCTCTATCTCTCTCTTTCTCTCTCTCACTCTCTTTGTCTCTCTCTATGTCTCTCTCTCTCCTCTCTTTCTCTATCTCTGTCTCTCTCTCACTCTCTTTGTCTCTCTCTCTGTCTCTCTCTCCTCTCTTTCTCTATCTCTGTCTCTCTCTCACTCTCTCTTTCTCTCTCTCTCTCTCTCTCTCTCTCTCTCTCTCCCCACACGTTCCAGTGCTCTCTCGTCCTGCTCGCCCCTGAAGCACCAGCCCTCATGTACACTTCCCACCCCTGGGAGTAGCGTACCTTGGGAGCGAGCACGTAGAAGTATCCAGTCCCGTTGGCGCGGCAGATGAGCTTGCACTTGTCCTTGGGCGAGACCCCGGAGTACTTGGGCACCCAGACCACGGAGGCGCTGAGGCGGTTGGTGTTCAGGTTGAAGCCGTTGAAGGTCTCGCACTGCTCCTCGCGGAAGCTCCTCGCTGAGGACGGCAGGAGACAAGCAGGCCGTGAACAAAGGAGGGCCTGTTAACTGGGGATATCTGATATTGGCTTTTTTATTTTTATTTTTTTAAGATTTTTTTTTTGGCGTTTTTATCGCTTTATTTCTACTGGGCAGTCCAGTAGGGAGAGACAGAGGAGGAATGGGAGACAGAGTGGGGGGAAGACATTCGGGAAATAACGACGGGTTCGGGAGTCGAACCCGGGTCGGCCGTGTCGCGGCTGAGCGCGCTATGTGGTTCGCCACTGGGACGCCCGATATTGGCTTTTTTACTGATATCCGATATACCGATATTGTCCAACTCTTAATTTCCGATACCGATATCAACCGATACCGATATATGCAGGGTTCCCCCCCCCCCCCCCCAAAAACACAACATTATGCATACTTCTCACAATAAATAAAATAAAAATTTGTTCTTACTTGCTTGCCTGGGTAAATAAAGGTTAAATAAATGTAAAAAATATTTATTTTAAAACCGATACCGATAATTTCCGATATTACATTTTAATGCCAATATCGGCCGATAATATCGGACATACCTACTATTAACCCTTTCACTACCACACTACAGAAGGTTAACCCCTTTCACTGCGACAATAATAACTTTATTTATATAGCACTTTTCATACAGAAGTTGCAGTTCAAAGTGCTTCACAACAGTGAAAAATACAGGCATAAGCGAGCGTACAAAAGATGGAGAGGTAGCAAGGTGAGGTAAACCACAGTGTTTCACATTAGGATTTCATTCAGTAATACAAATAATAAAAATAGAATAGACAGAGTAAATAAAAGTGTGGTTTGATTCAGTTTAAAATAGGCTAAAAATGATAAAATAGAACAGACATACAACAGGGTATTTAACATACAACCGAGCAGAGCATCAGTAAAAAGTAAAAAGTGTGCAGTGAGATCAAATTAGCATAGAACCAACAGGGTAAGACAAGTGCAGGTAAAGTGCAATTTGTGTCGGGATGTCCCCGATGTTTCATTTAAATGCCTGAGCAAAGAGATAGGTTTTAAGCTGTCTTTAGAAGATGTCTAGCGAGTTGGCTTCCCTGATGTTTTTGAGCAGTTTGTTCCACAGTTTTTGGGCGTAGTTGATAAAGGCTGCATCACCGATCCTCTTTTGGCTGTTTCTGGGAGCCTCTAGTAGTCCAGCAGCTGATGATCGCAGTGTTCTTGCTGGTGTGTAATTTATTAGAGTGTTGGCGATGTAGCTAGGTCCCTGTCCATTTAGAGCTTTGTATGTAAGGAGGAGGACCTTAAAGTCAATTCTAAATGTTACAGGAAGCCAGTGTAAAGCAGCTAAGACTGGACTAATTTGCTCTCTCCTTTTATAATTTATAATAATTATAATTATAATAATTTAGGACCTGCTCCGAGGTCATCAATTGGCACACATGCGATGCATGCATGCAATTCGTATCTGCGATTAACCCATCCCGTCGTCCTTCCCCCCCAAGGGCAGCCGGGAGCAGACGGGCACAACGTGAGCCGCGCCAGGGGACCAATCCAAGTGCTCCTGTCCGTCTTCGTCAAGGACGCCACAGCGTTAGCGATCTTGTTGTTGTGCATGTTTTTCCATTGGGTTTTATCTTATGGTTCTAGTTAGCAGTCAGGCTGCAGAGTTTTGGATTAGCTGAAGCCTCTCTGTGGTTTTCTTAGGGAGACCTGTGAAAAGTGCATTACAGTAGTCTAACCGGCTAGATATGAATGCATGAATTAGCTTCTCAGCATCGTTTTGATTCATAAATGGTCGTACCTTTGCTATATTTCTGAGATGGAAGAACGATGTTTTGGTCACTTTGTTAATATGAGAATTGAAGTTCAGTTCTGAATCTATGATAACCCCGAGACTTGTGACCTCAGATTTGATCCAAGGTGTTAGAAGGTTAACCCTTTCACTGCCACACGACAAAGGGTTAAGATGTTAGATCCTAATATGAAAAGCAATACCTTGACTTTGTCTATTTTGCTGCTATCTATTTTATACTTATTTTATGTCTGCACTTTTTGGTCGATTTTGTGCTCATTCTATGCCTTGTCTTTTTTACGGCTGTGAAGCACTTTGAGCTGCAATTCTTGTATGAAAGGTGCTATACAAATACAGTTTATTAATATTATTATTATTATTATTATTATTATTATTATTATTATTATTATTATTATTATTATTATTATTATTATTATTATTATAGCAAGCTGTTAGCAAACAGAAGCCTGTACCTACAAGGCTTCTTATGACATGTGGTTATATCACAGAATCCACTCAACAAGTTTATATATTTACACCTATATCACTGTTGTCTGGCAAAGATTTTGTATAGCTGTTTTTTTTCGTGCTAATATTTCATATAAGTTTACGTTTATTTAATAAATAAAAAAAATTATGATTTCTTTACCCAGGCACAGTGCACATTAATCAATATCTTCAGTTTCCACATCAATGTAAATGTGCCACAATTAGCTAATGAGCTCGTTTTCATCTGCAGTCCCAGTCTGCATGTCTTTATGGTCATATATATCGCCGTTGTGAATATTTAATATATGGCTGTTGTCGGGCGAATATTTCATAACTCTGATGATCTGTATTTAAAGTGAACGTGGTCGTTTACACGCAGAGTAAGTTTCACGACATTATGACCCAGAACCTGTAACGTGGAATTCCAAAATGTATTGGGTGTTAACCCTTTCACTGCCACACTACCATACGGTTAACCCTTTCACTGCGACAATACAGAAGGTTAACCCTTTCACTGCCGCACTACCAAATGGTTAACCCTTTCACTGCGACAATACAGAAGGTTAACCCTTTCACTGACACGCGACAACGGGTTAACCCTTTCACCACCACACTACTTCTGTAGTGTGATAGTAAAGGGTTAACCTTCTGTAGTGTGGTAGTGAAAGGGTGTTAACACTAGCACAGCCATGGAGAAAATGCCACTAATTCCCGCCAGGAACGGGTCAGATGACCCGACAGCTTATATGAGAAATATGAGAAAAATAAACAGTGTAAACTATATAATTACCTCTGAATATAAAAATATGAGGTTTACCACAATGAAATGTAGGTTTGAGTGACATAAAAAAAAAATATATATATATATATATATTATCCTTTTTTTTATTTCTTTTTTTTGGATGGAAGAGCCACACATTGACGGGCAAAGAGCCACATGCGGCCCGCGAGCGGAGCTCACCTGAGGCGGGGCAGGGGTCCAGGTGGCAGGAGCGGTACTTGACACGGAGGCCGGTGCAGTATTTGCCCCCGTGTTGTGGCACAGGGCTGTGGCACTCCCTCCGCGCCAGCTGCACGCCGCCCCCACAGCTCCGCGAGCACTCCCCGTACCCGGCCCACTTCCCCCAGCCGCCGTCCACCTGGAGGACACACACGGCATCACACCTCAGCAGCGTGTCACACAACCCCCCCCCCATGCACAGTTTCCTCCCCCTCAAATGTATATATTCTCTTTTAGAAACTCTGTCTGTAAATAAACAGTACTGTATATTTGTGTGTCATAAATGTCATGATATATATCTGTATATCTGTATGTTGTGCATGTCATAAATGTTATGAATTGAAAATGGGGGACCCTGATGTAAACAAGACGAAAGTCTTTCTCTGGTCTGCATCCCCTTAACAATTGTGTGTATTGAGCCGTACTGTATTGTACCCATTCTGCAATCTGTTAATAAAATGTTCAATCAATCAATCAATCAATCAATCAATCGAGCTCACATACTGTATCTATGATCACGTGTGTTCTTGATCAAGCAGTTCTCTCTGCCACATTTCTGCGCGGCGGTGGAGAAGGTGTTTGGAAAAGCACGATGTCACTGTTCCACTGTTTACTATCCAGTAACGAGACACCGGCTCATTACATTCTTGTGAATATATTTCTCGTAGATCAACGCGGCGCGTAGCAACCGGTGTTTCTTCCAACATGGAAGAGAGATGGGCCTTCTATTACAAAGCCATTACTTAGTTCAGTTGCCGGTGCAACGTAACACTGGGCCGGGCCGGGTGGGGGGGGGGGGGGGCCGGGTGGTGACTGATGAGGGGGTCCAGACACATATCTACACTGCAAAAAGAAAACGTGTTTTTAACGGGGAAATTCACTGTATTATTTTACAGATGATTTTTTTTTTTTTTTTTTTTTTTGTAAATGCCATAAAAATACAGTCAATGACTTTTTTTTTTTTTTTTTACTTTGACCAGTCAGCTGGTTCTTTTAGCGTTTATCGCTTTTTCTGGTCAAGCATGACCGACAGAAACAGGTTGAATGGGGTATAGATCGGGGGAAAGACACTCTGAGAAAATACGGCGAGTCCGGGAGTCGAACTCGTGTACCCCAGATCCGTGACGCGCACGGTTGTCCCCGACGCCGAAATAGCGTCCGAGGTACGCGGTGAGCTACTGGAGCTACCCTGTCAATTACTTTTTATCAAAAGAATATTAACCAATAAAGGTTGTAATCGGTAAATTGATTTAATAAGAAATTATCTTATTTTTTTTGTTTACAGGATTATTCCATTGCATCTTGAATGTTCATTGAATTACATTTAATAATATGTTAAAAACACCTCAAAATAAAAAAAATAAATTCTGTAAATTAATTGCTTTTCCACTTTATTTTTATTGGGGTATTTTACTGTAATTTGACATTAAGTATTTGGTGTGTGTGTGTGTGTTACCTTGGTGTGTGTGTGTGTGTGTGTTACCTTGGTGTGTGTGTGTGTGTGTGTTACCTTGGTGTGTGTGTGTGTGTGTGTGTGTGTGTTACCTTGGTGTGTGTGGTGGTGTTCTCACCTTGGTGTGTGTGTGTGTGTTACCTTGGTGTGCGTTGGTGTGTGTGTTGGTGTTCTCACCTTGGTGTGTGTGTGGGTGTGTGTGTGTGTGTGTGTTACCTTGGTGTGTGTGTGTGTGTGTGTGTGTGTGTGTGTGTGTGTTACCTTGGTGTGTGTGTGTGTGTGTGTTACCTTGGTGTGTGTGTGTGTGTTACCTTGGTGTGTGTGTGTGTGTTACCTTGGTGTGTGTGTGTGTGTGTTACCTTGGTGTGTGTGTGTGTGTTACCTTGGTGTGTGTGTGTGTGTGTTACCTTGGTGTGTGTGTGTGTGTGTTACCTTGGTGTGTGTGTGTGTGTTACCTTGGTGTGCGTGTGTGTGTTACCTTGGTGTGTGTGGTGGTGTGTGTGTGTGTGTTACCTTGGTGTGTGTGGTGGTGTGTGTGTGTGTGTTACCTTGGTGTGCGTGGTGGTGTGTGTGTGTGTGTTACCTTGGTGTGTGTGTGTGTGTGTGTTACCTTGGTGTGTGTGTGTGTGTGTTACCTTGGTGTGTGTGTGTGTGTTACCTTGGTGTGCGTGTGTGTGTTACCTTGGTGTGTGTGGTGGTGTGTGTGTGTGTGTTACCTTGGTGTGTGTGGTGGTGTGTGTGTGTGTGTTACCTTGGTGTGCGTGGTGGTGTGTGTGTGTGTGTTACCTTGGTGTGTGTGTGTGTGTGTGTTACCTTGGTGTGTGTGTGTGTGTGTTACCTTGGTGTGTGTGTGTGTGTTACCTTGGTGTGCGTGTGTGTGTTACCTTGGTGTGTGTGTGTGTGTTACCTTGGTGTGTGTGTGTGTGTGTTACCTTGGTGTGTGTGGTGGTGTGTGTGTGTGTGTTACCTTGGTGTGTGTGGTGGTGTGTGTGTGTGTGTTACCTTGGTGTGTGTGGTGGTGTGTGTGTGTGTGTTACCTTGGTGTGCGTGGTGGTGTGTGTGTGTGTGTTACCTTGGTGTGTGTGTGTGTGTGTGTGTGTGTGTGTGTGTGTGTGTGTGTGTGTGTGTTACCTTGGTGTGTGTGTGTTACCTTGGTGTGTGTGGTGGCGTTCTTGTCGGCGCAGGCCCCCTGGTAGCAGATCTTGCCGCTGCCTCCGCAGCCGGTGCCGTCCGCCCAGGGGAAGTGTCGGGTCTGACACACCAGCTGCCCGCGGGCCTTGCCCGTGCACCACAGCTTGGAGCAGGGGTGCATGTAGGGGCAGGGCTTGGAGCCCACGCCGAAGGCCAGCTCGCACTGCCGGTGGAGGCTGTAGCCGGCGCCGGGGAGGGTGGGGGGGAGGGAGAGCTGCTTCTGGGGCTGGTCCAGCAGACAGTCCCCTGCAGGGGGGGGGGGGGGGGGGGGGAACCAGACCATAATTACGGGGATATCAGATTGCAATCACAGGCGCAGGTGGCCAGGTGTGTACTTAGAGCCCACTGTTCAGCGTTTTAAAACAACAACTACTACTGTCTTATATTATTATCTCAAACGCCGCCCTCTTTTTTTGATCCTCCAATCACAACTGTGGCTCTCCTGAAAGATGGCCGAGGAATGAGGGCGGAGCTTGGAACGGGTCGCTTGTGCACTCGAGTTCTGTGTCTTACTGACTGAGACGGCCTTAAAGGAACACGCCAACTTTTTTTGGGAATTCGCTTATTTGCCATCTACCCTGGAGTTAGACAAGCGGATACATTACACACCCTGTTCTTCTCTGTGCGTGCGTTATTAGGCTTATTAGGGAACATCTGCACCGTTAGCCTAGCTTAGCGTCATTCACTGGAAGTAGGTGTGCCAGTGTAGCCTAGTTCCCAACAGTCACGAAATACACTCCAAATACAACTCCAAAACGTTCCTGTGAACATGTTGTGACCTGTGTGTATTTACCACGTGGAGAAATAAATAAATAAAACATTTGACATTTTTGTTTTCTAAGCAGATATATACTCTGAACTATTTTTTTGGACAGTGATTTCATCACCTCAAAAGCCCAGATTTAAAAATATATATATATTTCTCCACGTGGTAAATACACAGAATTCTGATTCTTCCCTAATGTCGGCTTTCAGAAGATATTCATTGAACATGCATTTAACATTTGTGAAACAACGAAGATTCAACTACTGTACATGTAGCTGAGGTCAAAAATAAATGTGGACCAATTCATAGTATTGATCACTGACATCTTGGTCACAAACAACAGGTGATGTTACCAAAGGGTATCAATGAGCTGTAACATTGATCCATATTGTATCCAATGAGCTGTAACATTGATCCATATTGTAACCAATGAGCTGTAACATTGATCCATATTGTAACCAATGAGCTGTAACATTGATCAATATTGTATCCAATGAGCTGTAACATTGATCCATATTGTATCCAATGAGCTGTAACATTGATCCATATTGTAACCAATGAGCTGTAACATTGATTCATATTGTATCCAATGAGCTGTAACATTGATCCATATTGTATCCAATGAGCTATAACATTGATCCATATTGTATCCAATGAGCTGTAACATTGATCCATATTCAATGGCTAAGTGATGCAGTGGGCAAGGCGCTCGCCACTAACGCAGGAGATGCTGGGTTCGAGCCCAGCTCTCGTCGTTGCTACCAGCTTGGCTGGTCGTTCATACTAACACAATTGGCAGTGTTAGGGGTGGGAAAGCTGGTGGGTGGGGATTGGACGTTGTGGACAGTGACTCCTACAGGTCGGTTGGTGCGCGTGTACAGCAGAATCAGGAAGTAACGGGGGCAGCGTGAGCCTCCCACGCGTTAGTCCTCGCCACTGAGAGATTGCGCTGTTCAGGTGAAAAGATGCGACAGCTGCCTCCTCGTGTACCGGAGGGGACACGTGATGCAAGGCTTGGTCCTCACTACAGCCGACCAGTGGGAGGCATGGTCTAGCAACGTTCGAGACAGGGGAGGGGCGAATTGAAGGGAGAATTGGCGAGGCCGAAATTGGGATGGGAGAAAAATGGAAAAAATAAGGAGAAAAAGTGGATAAAAACCCGCCCATACCCATGCTGATTGGTCCTTGTGCAAGACTAGAAAGCGGGGATCTTTGATTAAACCCCTGCTATCAGAAGAACAGACAGTCAGAGTGACCAGCTACAGAAGACGGCCACAAACGATAGTACGAGTGATGAAGAGGACGAGCCGGTCGTCGTGGATGGACAAGACGAGCACCCATGGCCCCATCTCCCTGAAATGTTCTCTTTGGCCGCAGTCAGCACAGATTCTTACAGAATAAAGTGTCTCCTTTGCCTCCCCCGATCCCATGAAATCTCTGCCCTCAAAAATGTATACTTTTTAGTACTTGAGTACATTTAAAAGTAGAAACTTTTTTTACTTTTACTCAAGTGTGTTTTTAGCCAGATACTCTGACTTTTACTTGAGTAAGACTTTGAGACGGTACCCATACTTTCACTTAAGTATAATCTCTGGGTACTTTTTACACCCCTGGTATTATTATTAGTATTAGCCCATTCAGCCATTGGTGAAAAGCAAACGTTAACTTTGACTCAAACCAGGACCGGGCGGGCAATCAGCCGTGATGGTCTCTCCACACGGACCGCCTGCCTTCGAGGCCACATGCAGCCACTTTGACTTTCACGGCCAATCACTCCAGACCCTCGGAGACACGAGCCACAGACATGTGGACCCGAAACACCGCTGGTTCACATCCAACACACAACGCACCGCGGAGCGAGGCCACAATTAGCACGAGTTCACGTGAGTTCAACGTTTTTGGATGTTGGGGGGGACGACACACACAGGAAGTAGTTTACTCACCGTGACCTCTGTCCAGGAACTCGGTGATGATGGCGGCGCTGCAGACGGACCAGGGCCGCGTCCTGTCGATCTGGATCAGCGTGGGCGACATCATGTGGTTGTCCCGCAGCTTGCCGAACACGTCCTCGCACACCTTCACGTTGTCGTGCGGCATGTTGAACACGTGACCTGGAGCGGGGAGAGAACCACAGGGTCACCACGAGGTCACCAGGCGGTTATTAAAGTGATCGCTGGTCCCACGGGGGACGTCGTGAGAAGTGTGGCTTGTGTTCGTCCTTCAGACGTCATGAGAAGCGTGGCTTGTGTTCGTCCTTCAGACGTCATGAGAAGTGTGCGTTGTGTTCGTCCTTCAGACGTCATGAGAAGTGTGCGTTGTGTTCGTCCTTCAGACGTCATGAGAAGTGTGCGTTGTGTTCGTCCTTCAGACGTCATGAGAAGCGTGCGTTGTGTTCGTCCTTCAGACGTCATGAGAAGTGTGCGTTGTGTTCGTCCTTCAGACGTCATGAGAAGTGTGCGTTGTGTTCGTCCTTCAGACGTCATGAGAAGTGTGCGTTGTGTTCGTCCTTCAGACGTCATGAGAAGTGTGCGTTGTGTTCGTCCTTCAGACGTCATGAGAAGTGTGCGTTGTGTTCGTCCTTCAGACGTCATGAGAAGTGTGCGTTGTGTTCGTCCTTCAGACGTCATGAGAAGTGTGCGTTGTGTTCGTCCTTCAGACGTCATGAGAAGCGTGGCGCGTTGTGTTCGTCCTTCAGACGTCATGAGAAGTGTGCGTTGTGTTCGAGGAAAACGCTGAAATGGTTTATTATGGCACAATATAGCGGGCCTTGCACGGAATGTTTGTGTAGCTGTCTCTCTCCCTTCCAACATGGCCGCCTATAAACCTTGATAACCGCGTTGGAAATAAAAGGTCACATTTCCGTGCAACGTTAGAGAAGTGCATCCGTTATCGGCTCTATTCTATTTTCAATCTTTGAAAATGTTCTTATGTACCCCAGTTGCTATTGCATGTACTTATTTGTGTTTCATTACACCTATGTACATGCTTACCAACTGTTTCGCCTGTTTCACTGCAACACTACTATCACCGGCATCTAAGAAGGGAGATCCCCCCTTGAACGGCCCTTCTAAGGTTTCTCTCCTCCACATTGCCTGTGGTGCTTTTTTCCTATTGCTAGGTTTTTAGTGAGTTTTTCCTTACCTTCGCGTGGGGTATGTTGCATTTATTAAATTTACATTTTACTTTGGATTTCATGGTGTTTTTGTTTTGTTCTTGATTTATTGTGATGTTTCTTCTTGACTTGTTTAAAGAAGACGTGTCCGGCCCATGGGGACATTAACGTGTGTTGTTGGGCCTTAAAGAAGACGTGTCCGGCCCATGGGGACATTAACGTGTGTTGTCGGGCCTTAAAGAAGACGTGTCCGGCCCATGGGGACATTAACGTGTGTTGTCGGGCCTTAAAGAAGACGTGTCCGGCCCATGGGGACATTAACGTGTGTTGTCGGGCCTTAAAGAAGACGTGTCCGGCCCATAGGGACATTAACGTGTGTTGTCGGGCCTTAAAGAAGACGTGTCCGGCCCATGGGGACATTAACGTGTGTTGTCGGGCCTTAAAGAAGACGTGTCCGGCCCATGGGGACATTAACGTGTGTTGTCGGGCCTTAAAGAAGACGTGTCCGGCCCATGGGGACATTAACGTGTGTTGTCGGGCCTTAAAGAAGACGTGTCCGGCCCCATGGGGACATTAACGTGTGTTGTCGGGCCTTAAAGAAGACGTGTCCGGCCCATGGGGACATTAACGTGTGTTGTCGGGCCTTAAAGAAGACGTGTCCGGCCCATGGGGACATTAACGTGTGTTGTCGGGCCTTAAAGAAGACGTGTCCGGCCCCATGGGGACATTAACGTGTGTTGTCGGGCCTTAAAGAAGACGTGTCCGGCCCATGGGGACATTAACGTGTGTTGTCGGGCCTTAAAGAAGACATGTCCGGCCCCATGGGGACATTAACGTGTGTTGTCGGGCCTTAAAGAAGACGTGTCCGGCCCATGGGGACATTAACGTGTGTTGTCGGGCCTTAAAGAAGACGTGTCCGGCCCATGGGGACATTAACGTGTGTTGTCTGGCCTTAAAGAAGACGTGTCCGGCCCATGGGGACATTAACGTGTGTTGTCGGGCCTTAAAGAAGACGTGTCCGGCCCATGGGGACATTAACGTGTGTTGTCGGGCCTTAAAGAAGACGTGTCCGGCCCATGGGGACATTAACGTGTGTTGTCGGGCCTTAAAGAAGACGTGTCCGGCCCATGGGGACATTAACGTGTGTTGTCGGGCCTTAAAGAAGACGTGTCCGGCCCATGGGGACATTGACGTGTGTTGTCGGGCCTTAAAGAAGACGTGTCCGGCCCATGGGGACATTAACGTGTGTTGTCTGGCCTTAAAGAAGACGTGTCCGGCCCCATGGGGACATTAACGTGTGTTGTCGGGCCTTAAAGAAGACGTGTCCGGCCCATGGGGACATTAACGTGTGTTGTCGGGCCTTAAAGAAGACGTGTCCGGCCCCATGGGGACATTAACGTGTGTTGTCGGGCCTTAAAGAAGACGTGTCCGGCCCATGGGGACATTAACGTGTGTTGTCGGGCCTTAAAGAAGACGTGTCCGGCCCATGGGGACATTAACGTGTGTTGTCGGGCCTTAAAGAAGACATGTCCGGCCCCATGGGGACATTAACGTGTGTTGTCGGGCCTTAAAGAAGACGTGTCCGGCCCATGGGGACATTAACGTGTGTTGTCGGGCCTTAAAGAAGACGTGTCCGGCCCATGGGGACATTAACGTGTGTTGTCGGGCCTTAAAGAAGACGTGTCCGGCCCCATGGGGACATTAACGTGTGTTGTCGGGCCTTAAAGAAGACGTGTCCGGCCCATGGGGACATTAACGTGTGTTATCGGGCCTTAAAGAAGACGTGTCCGGCCCCATGGGGACATTAACGTGTGTTGTCGGGCCTTAAAGAAGACGTGTCCGGCCCATGGGGGGGGCGGACCGGGATGGGGGGGGGAACGGACCGGGTGGGGGGGGACGGACCGGGTGGGGGGGAACGGACCGGGTGGGGGGGGGGGGGGTACCGGGTGGGGGGGAACGGACCGGGTGGGGGAGGGGGGATAGTGACTGATGAGGAGGTGCACACTACAGCAAAGCTTCTATCTCGAACAGCCATCTGAATCCTCATGGGGTTGATTTGAGAATGACGCCGGTGTTGCTCGGGGAGAACGCAGGTATGCAAAGCGGAATGTTTTGCATGGAATATGTCCACGTATTATTATTATTATCATTATTATTAACAAGGCTGAGAGAGGAATTCCGTTCCCAAGGAAACCACTTCATTCCTCCCTCACACCACGAACATGTAACGCTGTTAAGAGAAGGGGGAAAAAAATCATAAACGATGACTTCACAGATCAGTGTTGAGCGGTGGGACGGGATCATTCTGAAGGGAAATTGTATAATTACTTCATATAAGTGGGGCAGTGTAAACCAATGCCTCCCCTGAGCCCCCCTCCCCCCCTCCCCCCCTCCCTCCCTCCCTCCGGCATCTGGTAATACTTTCACATCTGGTCTCCAGCACCCCCCCCCCCCCCCCCCCCCCAACCCTTTTCTTTTCACAGCCTTTCAACCTGCGATGATTGAAAACACTTGATAGCGACTGTCACTTGTTGTATCATTAATAACACATTAATAACACGTTAATAACACATTAGTAACACGTTAATAACACGCCGGCCTCGACCGTAAGGCCTTATTAGTGTCAGCCGTTTAATTGCATCAAAGAATGAACGGAGAGACGGAGAGAGTTCCAGCTCAGTGCCTACCGATGTATATTACAACCCCCCCCCCCCCCCCCCCCCTCCATATCTGACAGATAGAGTTGGTCATGTGTTCGTCCACATGCATGTGTGTCAAAAGGCCCGGGGCCAGTTTATGTACGGGCAGACTATGAATACATTCTTCGGTCAAATTAAAACTACCATTTTGAGCCTGGAGGTTATGAACAGTGCTCGGATAAGACACACATGGTGCAAAGAGTGTGTTGGCATGGATATTATCCTATAATACCCTGACCTATGACCCATGACCTATGACCTATGACAGGGCACCAGAGAGTGGAACGAACTTCACCACCACAGTTAGGGCAGCAGCCGAAACAGGACCAATCTTATGCCGTCGACTAAAAACACACTATATCTGAAATTAAAAAAAATGTATTAAAAGAAATAACCTTACTAGTATTATGTAAGGTTAAGGAAAACTCCAACATTTTAGGAAATTAGCTTATTTGGCATCTACCCTGGAGTTAGACAAGAAGATACATACCTTTTTTCTTCTCTGTGCGTGTAGTAGGAGTAGAAAGACGTGCACCGTTAGCCTAGCTTAGCGTCAGTCACTGGAAGTAGGTTCCTCCATTAGCCTAGTTCCCAACGTCTTCCTACTCCTACTGCACGCACAGAGAAGAAAAAGGTTTGTGTCTTCTTGTCTAACTCCAGGGTAGATGGCAAATAAGCAAATTTCCCAAAATGTTGGAGTTTTCCTTTAAATAACCTTCTATTATCATGCACTTTTCCAAAAAAGAATATTCCTTGTCTATATTACTACCTACTGTACTAATACTGTATGTCTCTACTACTATGCACTCAACACTGCAGCACGTTTCAACACTGTTTGATTCAGATTCAGATTCAGATTCCTT
>NC_140165.1:321028585-321076085 GCF_963971535.1 Notolepis coatsorum
TCCGGCTGTCGGCGTTGCCTCCGGCTTGGGCCGGCCGTCATACCGGCTCATTTGGCAGAGCCAGCGGGTGGGAAGTCGATGGGTGGTAATCTGGACGTTGTGGACAGCGACCCCTACAGGTCGGTTGCGTGACGCCTGTCGTGAGGATCAGTATTTATTTGAGTCTTTATTCTAGTTGATCTAATATTAAATGTGACCTGAGTGCTGTGTCTCGTGCCGCCATGTCGATGGAAGAACGACAATAAACATAACTTTGACTTTGACTCCACCCTGTTGTGATGTTTGCTGCTGTTTCCTGTGGTCTCAGGTTCCTTTTGTTTCTTTGTTGTTGCTGTTTCTCTGCCTACTGTCAGCGACTTCGGGTTCCTGAGGAGCGCTGTACAAATTAAATAAATTATTATTTATTATTACCTTCATAAAATGTCCTTGTTTTTTCCCCAATAGTAACATTTGAAGCCTTAACCCTTTCACTGTGACAATACAGAAGGTTAGCCCTTTACTATCACACAGCCGACGGCGATGCTCCATCATTAGCATCATTAGCTCCATCGTGCTAATGATGGAGCATCGCCGTCGGTTGTGCGATAGTAAAGGGCTAACCTTCTGTCGTGTGGCAGTGAAAGGGTTAAACGTGCAACAAACAACCCTTTTAGTCGCTCTCTCTGAGGGAGCCCCCCCCTCGCCCGGGGGGCCCTGGGGAGCCGGTTCCACCACCGTCCATCGGCCCCCCCCTGTGCCACACGGCCCTGTCAGGTGTTCTGTCCAACGTCACGTCTGTCCGTCTGTGTCGTCCAGCGGATGTCGGCCTCGGCTGCTCGGAGGAGGAGGAGCGCTGAAGGAGGCGCTGGGTCTCCTGGACGGGAGGCTCGGAGAGAGGTCACTCAGAGGTCACTCAGAGGTCACTCAGAGGTCACTCAGAGGTCGTGTTCTCCGGCCCTGAGGCTCCACATCTCAGCAGAGAAATCTCAAATCAAATGTATTTGTATAAAAAGCCCCCGAAATCACACGGTAATGTCCCCCATCGTGTCGAGAAGAAACGTCACAATAAATCAAGAACAAAAACCCCCGTCGTCGTGAAATCCAAAATAAATCAAAATAAATGTAAAATAAATAAGTAATAATAATAACTTTATTTCTATAGCACTTTTCATACAGAGGTTGCAGAGTTCAAGTGCTTCACAGCAGAACAACGACAGAGAGGTAGCGATGTGAGGTAAAGCACAGTGTTTCACGTTAGGATCTAGCGTCCCCCAATAGGTTTACAGTTTCATCCAGTAATTAGAAATGATCAAATAGAAGTAAATAAAAAGTGCGGTTTGATTCTGTATAAAAATATGCAATACTATGCAACACTCCCAGACAGACATACCCTGCAGCGAAGGTAAGGAAGCGCTCACTAAAGACCTAGCGAGGACAGTGTCGCTCACAGGCTGACTTCATGGTTATTATAATAACTGCAGCCATGTGGAACATTGTTCACCAAATACATTTAATGTGTTCATCTCCTGCCTCCCTTTGTATTGCTGGAATATATATATATATAATGTGTAACCATTATTACCAGATAATATGTATTCCACTGAATGTCCTGACCAGTCAGTTTCAGTCATTTCTTTATTTTTTATATATCTTTTTAACCCTTTCACTGCCGTGCTACCAAAACGGTTAACCCTTTCACTGCGACAATACACATAAGGTTAACGCTTTCACTGCCACACAACAGCGACCGTCGGTTGTGTGATAGTAAAGGGTTAACCTTCTGTCGTGTCGTGTGGCAGTGAAAGGGTTAAAACATGATCACAACTTCCATGCCACTAACTATGGCAGCATGTTGAGCCTGTAAACAGGGGCCGATACTATTTTCTTCACGGTTCCTCGGTTCCTCACGGAGTTGATTCTCACATTCCCACAGCAGGCCAGATGACCCCTGACCTCCTCCTGCGCTTCCACAGCTGACCGTGTGTCTTGACCTTCCAGGTGCCCTCTCTGAGGCAGCAGAGCTTTTACCTAACGATGGGACTCTGTCAAAGGTCACCGCGCTGCACGGCAGCACCCCTGGTGGTCAAACACCAGGTGAAAAAAATAACTGCAGCTTTTAAAACAAAGCGTTCTCCTTCATCATGTGTCTTCTATACGCTGTAATATAGTCCCAGTTTATACACATACAAGCAGAATAGTTGGTTAATAGACCAACTATTATTTATAATGTGATAGTTGGTATGACCTGGCAGAGGTACAATACACACACACAGATGTCATTATAATGATCTGGGTTCACAACACAATATATTATTATTATTATTATTATTATTATTATTATTATTATTATTATTATTATTATTATTATTATTATTATTATTATTATTATTATTATTATTATTATTATTATTATTATTATTATTGTTATTATTATTATTATTATTATTATTATTATTATTATTATTATTATTATTATTATTATTATTATTATTATTATTATTATTATATTATTATTATTATTATTATTATTATTATTATTATTATTATTATTATTATTATTATTATTATTATTATTATTATTATTATTATTATTATTATTATTATTATTATTATTATTATTATTATTATTATTATTATTATTATTATTATTAATATTATTAGGTCCACATGAGAGCTCCTAATGTGTAACACAGCTTAGTTGAATGAAACATCACCGGATCTCCTTTTTTCTCCATGGTTTTTCCATTCAACTGCTGTGAGTACATGTCTTCACCCCAGAGGGCGCTGTGGCCAAACAGTTTACAATGTCCGGCTCTCCTGAGTTCTGGTTTCAACCACAGGGAGGCAGTGGATGATTATAAACGGCTGGGATCCACCTGTTACTCCTTCATTACTTCTATGTGAGCACACACACACACACACACACACACACACACACACACACACACACACACACACACACACACACACACACACACACACACACACACACACACACACACACACACACACACACACACACACACACACACACACACACACACACACACACAGAGTTATCTATCCTTCTCACTAACTCTTAACCGAAAGCCCTCCACTCCAATTCAAACCGTCTCAGTCAGATGCAACCTGTGCTCCCTCTCCCCCTCCACCCTCCTCTCCCCCTCCACCCTCCTCTCAACCTCCACCCTCCTCTCACCCTCTCAACCTCCACCCTCCTCTCAACCCTCACAACCTCCACCCCCTCCAACCCTCTCACCTCCACCCTCCTCTCAACCCTCTCAACCTCCACCCTCCTCCAACCCTCTCAACCTCCACCCTCCTCTCAACCCTCTCAACCTCCACCCTCCTCTCTGCCCTCTCAACCTCCACCTCCTCTCAGCCCTCTCAACCTCCACCCTCCTCTCAACCTCCACCCCTCTCAACCCTCAACCTCCACCCCCTCTCACCCTCTCAACCTCCACCCTCCTCTCAGCCCTCTCAACCTCCACCCTCCTCTCAACCTCCACCCTCCTCTCAACCTCCACCCTCCCTCACCTCCACCCTCCTCCAACCTCCACCCTCCTCTCACCCTCTCCCCACCCTCCCACCTCCACCCCCCTCAACCTCCACCCTCCCCCCCTCACACCTCCACCCTCCTCTCAACCTCCACCCTCCTCTCACCTCCACCCTCCTCTCAACCTCCACCCTCCTCTCAGCCCTCTCAACCTCACCCCTCCTCCAACTCCACCCCCTCTCAACCCTCTCACCTCCACCCTCCTCTCACCCTCCACCCTCCTCTCAGCCCCACCACCTCCACCCTCCTCTCAACCTCCACCCTCCTCTCAACCTCCACCCCCCCTCCCCCCTCAACCTCCACCCTCCTCTCCCCCTCTCACCTCCACCCTCCTCTCAACCTCCCCCTCCCTCCTCCCTCTCAACCTCCACCCTCCCTCAACCCCACCCCCTCCAACCCCCACCTCCCACCCTCCTCTCACCCTCCACCCTCCACCACCCTCACACCTCCACCCTCCCTCAACCTCCACCCTCCCTCACCCACCCTCCTCCCCCCTCCTCAACCTCCACCCTCCTCTCCCCCCTCTCAACCTCCCCCCCCTCTCAACCTCCACCCTCCTCCTCCCTCTCAACCCCACCCCCTCCAACCTCCACCCTCTCTGCCCTCTCACCCCACCCTCCTCTCACCCTCTCAACCTCCACCCTCCTCTCACCCCACCCTCTCTGCCCCTCTCAACCTCCACCCACCTCCCCCCCTCTCAACCTCCACCCCCCTCTCAACCTCCACCCTCCTCTCTGCCCTCACAACCACCACCCTCCTCCACCTCCCACCCTCTCTCCCTCTCAACCTCCACCCTCCTCCACAACCCTCTCAACCCCACCCCCTCTCAACCTCCACCCCCCTCAACCCCCACCTCCACCCTCCTCTCAACCCTCCACACCACCCCCTCTCACCCTCCACCCACCCCAACCCTCTCAACCTCCACCCTCCCTCAACCCTCTCAACCTCCACCCCCTCTCAACCCCCAACCCCACCCCCACTCAACCCTCTCACACCCCACCCTCCACTCAACCCCCTCAACCCCACCCTCCTCTCAACCCTCCAACCTCCACCCCCCTCTCAACCTCTCACACCTCCACCCCCTCTCAACCCCTCACCTCCACCCTCCACACACCCTCTCACCCTCCACCCTCCACTCAACCCTCTCAACCTCCACCCTCCTCTCAACCCTCTCAACCTCCACCCTCCCTCTGCCCTCTCAACCTCCACCCTCCTCTCAACCCTCCACCCTCCTCTCAACCCTCTCAACCTCCACCCTCCCTCTCCCTCTCAACCTCCACCCTCCCTCAACCTCCACCCCTCCTCTCAACCCTCCCAACCTCCACCCACCACTCAACCCCTCAACCTCCACCCTCCCACTCAGCCCTCTCACCCCACCCCCTCTCAACCTCCACCCTCCTCTCAACTCCACCCTCCTCCAACCTCCACCCTCCTCTCAACCTCCACCCCTCTCTCAGCCCACTCAACCTCCACCCTCCTCTCAACCTCCACCCTCCTCTCAACCTCCACCCTCTCTGCCCTCTCAACCTCCACCCTCCTCTCAACCCTCTCAACCCCACCCTCCTCTCACCCTCCACCCTCCTCTCACCCTCTCAACCTCCACCCTCCTCTCAACCTCCACCCTCCTCTCAACCTCCACCCTCCTCTCACCCCCCTCTCACCTCCACCCTCCTCTCCCCCCTCTCACCTCCACCCTCCTCTCAACCTCCACCCTCCTCTCTGCCCTCTCAACCTCCACCCTCCTCTCAACCTCCACCCTCTCTGCCCTCTCAACCTCCACCCTCCTCTCAACCCTCCAACCTCCCCCACCTCTCAACCTCCACCCTCACTGCCTCTCAACCTCCACCCTCCTCTCAACCCTCTCAACCTCCACCCTCCTCTCAACCCTCTCAACCTCCACCCTCCTCTCAACCCTCTCAACCTCCACCCTCCTCTCACCCTCTCAACCTCCACCCTCCTCTCACCTCCACCCTCCTCTCAACCTCCACCCTCCTCACCCCCCTCTCAACCTCCACCCTCCTCAACCTCCACCCTCCTCTCTGCCCTCTCAACCTCCACCCTCCTCTCACCCTCCACCCTCTCTCAACCCTCTCAACCTCCACCCTCCTCTCAACCTCCACCCTCCTCTCAACCTCCACCCTCCTCACCCCCTCTCAACCTCCACCCTCCTCTCCCCCTCTCAACCTCCACCCTCCTCTCCCCTCCACCCTCCTCTCAACCCTCTCAACCTCCACCCTCCTCTCAACCCTCTCAACCTCCACCCTCCTCTCAACCCTCTCAACCTCCACCCTCCTCTCAGCCCTCTCAACCTCCACCCTCCTCTCTGCCCTCTCAACCTCCACCCTCCTCTCAACTCCACCCTCCTCTCAACCCTCTCAACCACCACCCTCCTCTCAACCCTCTCAACCTCCACCCTCCTCTCAACCCTCTCAACCTCCACCCTCCTCTCAGCCCTCTCAACCTCCACCCTCCTCTCAACTCCACCCTCCTCTCAACCTCCACCCTCCTCTCAACCTCCACCCTCCTCTCTGCCCTCTCAACCTCCACCCTCCTCTCTGCCCTCTCACCTCCACCCTCCTCTCAACCTCCACCCTCCTCTCAACCTCCACCCTCCTCTCAACCTCCACCCTCCTCTCAACCTCCACCTCTCCTCTGCCCTCTCAACCTCCACCCTCCTCTCAACCTCCACCCTCCTCTCAACCTCCACCCTCCTCTCAACCTCCACCCTCCTCTCAGCCCTCTCAACCTCCACCCTCCTCTCTGCCCTCTCAACCTCCACCCTCCTCTCAACCTCCACCCTCTCTGCCCTCTCAACCTCCACCCTCCTCTCACCCTCCACCCTCCTCTCAGCCCTCTCAACCTCCACCCTCCTCTCAACCTCCACCCTCCTCTCAACCTCCACCCTCCTCTCACCCTCCACCCTCCTCTCTGCCCTCTCAACCTCCACCCTCCTCTCAACCTCCACCTCCTCTCTGCCCTCTCAACCTCCACCCTCCTCTCAACCTCCACCCTCCTCTCAACCCTCTCAACCTCCACCCTCCTCTCACCCTCCACCCTCCTCTCAACCCTCTCAACCTCCACCCTCCTCTCAACCTCCACCCTCCTCTCCCCCCTCTCAACCTCCACCCTCCTCTCCCCCCTCTCAACCTCCACCCTCCTCTCAACCTCCACCCTCCTCTCTGCCCTCTCAACCTCCACCCTCCTCTCAACCTCCACCCTCCTCTCAACCTCCACCCTCCTCTCAACCTCCACCCTCCTCTCAGCCCTCTCAACCTCCACCCTCCTCTCTGCCCTCTCAACCTCCACCCTCCTCTCAACCTCCACCCTCTCTGCCCTCTCAACTCCACCCTCCTCTCAACCCTCTCAACCTCCACCCTCCTCTCAACCCTCTCAACCTCCACCCTCCTCTCACCCTCCACCTCCTCTCAGCCCTCTCAACCTCCACCCTCCTCTCAACCTCCACCCTCCTCTCAACCTCCACCCTCCTCTCCCCCTCTCAACCTCCACCCTCCTCTCCCCCCTCTCAACCTCCACCCTCCTCTCAACCTCCACCCTCCTCTCTGCCCTCTCAACTCCACCCTCCTCTCAACCTCCACCCTCCTCTCAACCTCCACCCTCCTCTCAACCTCCCACCCTCCTCTCAGCCCTCTCAACCTCCACCCTCCTCTCTGCCCTCTCAACCTCCACCCTCCTCTCAACCTCCACCCTCTCTGCCCTCTCAACCTCCACCCTCCTCTCAACCCTCTCAACCTCCACCCTCCTCTCAACCCTCTCAACCTCCACCCTCCTCTCAACCCTCTCAACCTCCACCCTCCTCTCAACCTCCTCTCAACCTCCACCCTCCTCTCAACCTCCACCCTCCTCTCCCCCCTCTCAACCTCCACCCTCCTCTCAACCTCCACCCTCCTCTCAACCTCCACCCTCCTCTCCCCCCTCTCAACCTCCACCCTCCTCTCCCCCCTCTCAACCTCCACCCTCCTCTCAACCTCCACCCTCCTCTCTGCCCTCTCAACCTCCACCCTCCTCTCAACCTCCACCCTCCTCTCAACCTCCACCCTCCTCTCAACCTCCACCCTCCTCTCTGCCCTCTCAACCTCCACCCTCCTCTCAGCCCTCTCAACCTCCACCCTCCTCTCTGCCCTCTCAACCTCCACCCTCCTCTCAACCTCCACCCTCCTCTCAGCCCTCTCAACCTCCACCCTCCTCTCTGCCCTCTCAACCTCCACCCTCCTCTCAACCTCCACCCTCCTCTCTGCCCTCTCAACCTCCACCCTCCTCTCAACCTCCACCCTCCTCTCTGCCCTCTCAACCTCCACCCTCCTCTCGCCCTCTCAACCTCCTTCGACAAGCTCTGTCCCCTCGTTGAGAAACCTGCCCGCCGCTCCCCACCCAGTCCATGGCTGACAGACGCAGTGAGGGTAGAAAGACAGGTCCTGAGAGCGGCCCAGAGGAAGTATAGAAAGTCACGCCTCACTGCTGACATCGACACATATCACAACCTCTTGTTAACATTCTCCAAAACCATTACTAATGCCAAAGCTTCTTTCTTTCACCATAGGATCGAGGCCTCTGCCAAGAACCTTCGCAAACTGCATGCTACCATGTCCTCCCTCCTCACTCCCCCCCCCCCACCCCCTCCTCCCTCATCTCTCTCTGCAGAAGACTTTGTGATCTTCTTTGAGGAAAAAGTGGAGAACATCCGCAGCTCCTCCCCCCCCCCCCCCACCCATTCCAAACACTGAATTGAGAACCTCATCCTTCACTCTGTCATCTTTCTCTCCCATTACTGACGCCGAGACCCTGACACTGGTAACGTCGAACCGTCCGACTACATGCCAGCTGGACCTCATACCCACTCCAATCTGGGGGTCTCTGCTGGTCTCTGCTGGTCTCTGCTGGTCTCTGCTGGTCTCTGCTGGTCTCTGCTGGTCTCTGCTGGTCTCTACTGGTCTCTGGGGGTCTCTGCTGGTCTCTGCTGGTCTCTACTGGTCTCTGCTGGTCTCTGCTGGTCTCTGCTGGTCTCTGGGGGTCTCTGCTGGTCTCTGCTGGTCTCTGCTGGTCTCTGCTGGTCTCTGGGGGTCTCTGCTGGTCTCTGCTGGTCTCTGCTGGTCTCTGCTGGTCTCTGCTGGTCTCTGCTGGTCTCTGCTGGTCTCTGCTGGTCTCTCTGGGGGTCTCTGCTGGTCTCTCTGGGGGTCTCTGCTGGTCTCTGCTGGTCTCTGCTGGTCTCTCTGCTGGTCTCTGCTGGTCTCTGCTGGTCTCTGCTGGTCTCTGCTGGTCTCTGCTGGTCTCTGCTGGTCTCTGCTGGTCTCTGCTGGTCTCTGCTGGTCTCTGCTGGGGGTCTCTGCTGGTCTCTGCTGGTCTCTGCTGGTCTCTCTGGGGGTCTCTGCGCTGGTCTCTGCTGGTCTCTGCTGGTCTCTCTGCTGGTCTCTGGGGGTATCTGCTGGTCTCTGCTGGTCTCTGCTGGTCTCTGCTGGTCTCTGCTGGTCTCTGCTGGTCTCTCTGCTGGTCTCTGCTGGTCTCTGCTGGTCTCTGCTGGTCTCTGCTGGTCTCTGCTGGTCTCTGCTGGTCTCTGCTGGTCTCTCTGCTGGTCTCTGCTGGTCTCTGCTGGTCTCTGGGGGTCTCTACTGGTCTCTGCTGGTCTCTGCTGGTCTCTGCTGGTCTCTGCTGGTCTCTGCTGGTCTCTGCTGGTCTCTGGGGGTCTCTGCTGGTCTCTGCTGGTCTCTGCTGGTCTCTCTGGGGGTCTCTCCTCTTCTCTGCTCCTCAGACGTGTGCTCCGTGAGAAAGGAGGAGGCCTGGGGGAACATGATGTAATGATGATGTCAGCGTATATATTGGACTTTTCTAGAATTCTGAAAACGTGAATCCTGCTATTCGCTGCGAGAGCCAGACGGGGCGTCATGGTGACTGTATCACATTTAATGTTCTGCCGCACAGCTGTCCTCGGAGAAGCACGACTCCTCGTTGCTTCTCACATAAAGTCAACAGTGGCCGTCTTTGTTACAGTCGCTGGTTTCCTGAAGCAAATAGGAAACGTAGGGTAACTTCGCCTGCAGCCAGCGGGGTCTGACACGGCTTCCAGACTGAGTCCTAGAGACACAATGTAAACAGTGAAAACACAGTGAAAACATGGTGAAAACACAGTGAAAACACAGTGAAAACACAGTGAAAACATGGTGAAAACATGGTGAAAACACAGTGAAAACACAGTGAAAACACAGTGAAAACACAGTGAAAACATGGTGAAAACACAGTGAAAACACAGTGAAAACATGGTGAAAACACAGTGAAAACACGGTCAAAACACAATGTAAACACAGTGAAAACATGGTGAAAACACAGTGAAAACACAATGTAAACACAGTGAAAACACAGTGAAAACACAGTGAAAACATGGTGAAAACACAGTGAAAACACAGTGAAAACACAATGTAAACACAGTGAAAACATGGTGAAAACATGGTGAAAACACAGTGAAAACATGGTGAAAACACAGTGAAAACATGGTGAAAACACAGTGAAAACACAGTGAAAACATGGTGAAAACACAGTGAAAACACAGTGAAAACATGGTGAAAACACAGTGAAAACACAGTGAAAACACAGTGAAAACATGGTGAAAACATGGTGAAAACACAGTGAAAACACAGTGAAAACATGGTGAAAACACAGTGAAAACATGGTGAAAACACAGTGAAAACACAGTGAAAACAATGAAAACATGGTGAAAACACAGTGAAAACACAGTGAAAATACAATGTAAACACAGTGAAAACACAATGTAAACACAGTGAAAACACAGTGAAAACACAGTGAAAACACAGTGAAAACATGGTGAAAACATGGTGAAAACACAGTGAAAACACAGTGAAAACATGGTGAAAACACAGTGAAAACACAGTGAAAACACAGTGAAAACATGGTGAAAACACAGTGAAAACATGGTGAAAACACAGTGAAAACACAGTGAAAACACAATGTAAACACAGTGAAAACATGGTGAAAACACAGTGAAAACACAGTGAAAACACAGTGAAAACACAGTGAAAACATGGTGAAAACACAGTGAAAACATGGTGAGAACACAGTGAAAACAATGAAAACAGTGAAAACACAGTGAAAACACAATGAAAACACAGTAAAAACACAGTGAAAACAATGAAAACTGTGAAAACACAATGAAAACAGTGAAACTGTGAAACACTGATAGATTGATTGAAAACTTTATTAACAGATTGCAGAATGGGTACAGTATAGTACAGCTCAATACATACAACTGTTAAGAGGATGCAGACGAGAAAGACTTTCGTCTTGTTTACATCAGGGTCCCCCATTTTCAATTCATCATAACATATATGACATACAGATAGACAGTACTGCTACATCTATACATTTATGACATACCAGATTTGCAAATACAGTACTGTTTGTGATACAAAAAGTGTCCAGAAAAGAGTGTATATACATTTGACATATAAACTGTACATTGGAGGAGGTTGGGTAGGTGGGGTGGGGTTGGGTGGGTGGGGGGGGGGGGACTGTACATTGGCGGTGGGGGGGGGGGGGGGGGGGTTGGGTAGGGGGTGGGTGCGGGACACTGTACACTGTACATTGGAATACTGACAAAGCCATACTTGGTCATTTACTGTCATTTACATTTACTGGGTTAGGACATTTGTAGGGGCCAGTTTCGAATTGCAGTCTCCCGTAAGTGTTCTTTGAGAGTGGTTTTGAATGTGGGTATTGATTTACATTCCTTTACAGCTTTGGGTAGGTCGTTCCACATTGTTGTGGCATAATTGCGAAACGTATTTAGTCCCTTGTTTGAGCCGAATCTGGGTTTAACATGATTTGTGGAGCTCCCTCTGGTGTTGTGATCGTGGTATTCACTGACCTTTGGGAAGTATTTTGACATGTACATGGGTACCTTGGTCGTGTAGTGTATCTTGTAGACCAGGCCAAAACAACACAGTGAAAACACAATGAAAACAGTGAAAACACAATGAAAACAGTGAAAACACAATGAAAACACAATATAAACAGTGAAAACACAATGAAAACACAATGATAACACAATATAAACAGTGAAAACACAATGAAAACACAATGAAAACACAATGAAAACAGTGAAAACACAATGAAAACACAATGAAAACACAATGAAAACACAATGAAAACAGTGAAAACACAATGAAAACACAATGAAAACACAATGAAAACAGTGAAAACACAATGAAAACACAATATAAACAGTGAAAACACAATGAAAACACAATGAAAACACAATGAAAACAGTGAAAACACAATGAAAACACAATGAAAACACAATGAAAACACAATGAAAACAGTGAAAACACAATGAAAACACAATGAAAACACAATGAAAACACAATGAAAACACAATGAAAACAGTGAAAACACAGTGAAAACACAATGAGAACTCTTTGCACGCGACACACCCTCCAGCCCATGTGTGTGTGTGTGTGTGCTGTGTGGAGGACTGGAACAAGAATAACCTCGGACACCCTTAGACCCTAACGGTAGAGGGATGGTCCAGAGAGGAAGTTGAGGGAAAGGTTAACAGCCAGCCAATCACCCCCCGGGGCCGGGCCGTGACCTCGTCGTGTCACCGGCCCTTGGGAGCCACGCTTTGCAGTCGGGGGGCGGGGCGGGGGGGGGGGGGGGGGGGGGGCAACACATCACCAAGAGAGTTCATTCAAGAAATCCTACTCGACGATACGTTTTAAATATCGACAACAACATAGGGACCAGACGTCCTCTCGTATTCCATATATGGACAAATGCGCCGTTTGTTATTATCAATTAGACATTCCATTCCTGCTCCATTCAGACAGATGTGACCGTCCCCTGCTGGCTGGCCTTACTTGGTCATAAGGATCTACTCCTCTTGGCTCTGCTGTTACTGTGAGGCTCGAGGCCCATCAGATAGAGCTTTCAGACGGCAGCTGACTCTCTACCTGCCACTCTGGTGAGCGATCAAAGGGTTTCACCTCCCAGTCTGACCTCTGACCTGCTGGTGGGATGGGTTGCTGTTTATGTATGCTGAGTATGCTTGATGACTAGCCTATAGCCGCTGTCCGGGTTTGGACACATTTCTCTGTTATGTAACGTATTGCGATTAACTGGAGAATATCTGGGTCATTGATATATATATTTACATTTACATTAAGTCCTTTAGCTGACGCTTTTATATTCCACTTGCTAATGTAAACAACAAGTCTGCAAGAGGGGTCAGCTAAGGGTCAGTGGCGTCGTTTGTCAAATAATAGTAACGAGCTTGCAGAGTGCACAGTAGTAGAGACATATTAGCATGATACAGTAGGTAGTAGTATAAGTATAGTAGTAGAGACATATTAGCATGATACAGTAGGTAGTAGTATAAGTATAGTAGTATAGACATATTAGCATGATACAGTAGGTAGTAGTATAAGTATAGTAGTAGAGACATATTAGCATGATACAGTAGGTAGTAGTATAAGTATAGTAGTAGAGACATATTAGCATGATACAGTAGGTAGTAGTATAAGTATAGTAGTAGAGACATATTAGCATGATACAGTAGGTAGTAGTATAAGTATAGTAGTATAGACATATTAGCATGATACAGTAGGTAGTAGTATAAGTATAGTAGTAGAGACATATTAGCATGATACAGTAGGTAGTAGTATAAGCATAGTAGTAGAGACATATTAGCATGATACAGTAGGTAGTAGTATAAGTACAGTAGTATAGACATATTAGCATGATACAGTAGGTAGTAGTATAAGTACAGTAGTAGAGACATATTAGCATGATACAGTAGGTAGTAGTATAAGTATAGTAGTAGAGACATATTAGCATGATACAGTAGGTAGTAGTATAAGTATAGTAGTAGAGACATATTAGCATGATACAGTAGGTAGTAGTATAAGTATAGTAGTATAGACATATTAGCATGATACAGTAGGTAGTAGTATAAGTATAGTAGTAGAGACATATTAGCATGATACAGTAGGTAGTAGTATAAGTATAGTAGTAGAGACATATTAGCATGATACAGTAGGTAGTAGTATAAGTATAGTAGTATAGACATATTAGCATGATACAGTAGGTAGTAGTATAAGTATAGTAGTATAGACATATTAGCATGATACAGTAGGTAGTAGTATAAGTACAGTAGTAGAGACATATTAGCATGATACAGTAGGTAGTAGTATAAGTATAGTAGTAGAGACATATTAGCATGATACAGTAGGTAGTAGTATAAGTATAGTAGTAGAGACATATTAGCATGATACAGTAGGTAGTAGTATAAGTATAGTAGTATAGACATATTAGCATGATACAGTAGGTAGTAGTATAAGTATAGTAGTAGAGACATATTAGCATGATACAGTAGGTAGTAGTATAAGTATAGTAGTATAGACATATTAGCATGATACAGTAGGTAGTAGTATAAGTATAGTAGTATAGACATATTAGCATGATACAGTAGGTAGTAGTATAAGTATAGTAGTAGAGACATATTAGCATGATACAGTAGGTAGTAGTATAAGTATAGTAGTAGAGACATATTAGCATGATACAGTAGGTAGTAGTATAAGTATAGTAGTAGAGACATATTAGCATGATACAGTAGGTAGTAGTATAAGTACAGTATAGTAGTAGAGACATATTAGCATGATACAGTAGGTAGTAGTATAAGTATAGTAGTATAGACATATTAGCATGATACAGTAGGTAGTAGTATAAGTATAGTAGTATAGACATATTAGCATGATACAGTAGGTAGTAGTATAAGTATAGTATAGTAGTAGAGACATATTAGCATGATACAGTAGGTAGTAGTATAAGTATAGTAGTATAGACATATTAGCATGATACAGTAGGTAGTAGTATAAGTATAGTAGTAGAGACATATTAGCATGATACAGTAGGTAGTAGTATAAGTATAGTAGTAGAGACATATTAGCATGATACAGTAGGTAGTAGTATAAGTATAGTAGTATAGACATATTAGCATGATACAGTAGGTAGTAGTATAAGTATAGTAGTAGAGACATATTAGCATGATACAGTAGGTAGTAGTATAAGTATAGTAGTAGAGACATATTAGCATGATACAGTAGGTAGTAGTATAAGTATAGTAGTAGAGACATATTAGCATGATACAGTAGGTAGTAGTATAAGCATAGTAGTAGAGACATATTAGCATGATACAGTAGGTAGTAGTATAAGTACAGTAGTAGAGACATATTAGCATGATACAGTAGGTAGTAGTATAAGTATAGTAGTATAGACATATTAGCATGATACAGTAGGTAGTAGTATAAGTATAGTAGTATAGACATATTAGCATGATACAGTAGGTAGTAGTATAAGCATAGTAGTATAGACATATTAGCATGATACAGTAGGTAGTAGTATAAGTATAGTAGTAGAGACATATTAGCATGATACAGTAGGTAGTAGTATAAGTATAGTAGTATAGACATATTAGCATGATACAGTAGGTAGTAGTATAAGTATAGTAGTAGAGACATATTAGCATGATACAGTAGGTAGTAGTATAAGTACAGTAGTAGAGACATATTAGCATGATACAGTAGGTAGTAGTATAAGTATAGTAGTAGAGACATATTAGCATGATACAGTAGGTAGTAGTATACGTATAGTAGTAGAGACATATTAGCATGATACAGTAGGTAGTAGTATAAGTATAGTAGTAGAGACATATTAGCATGATACAGTAGGTAGTAGTATAAGTACAGTAGTAGAGACATATTAGCATGATACAGTAGGTAGTAGTATAAGTATAGTAGTAGAGACATATTAGCATGATACAGTAGGTAGTAGTATAAGTATAGTAGTAGAGACATATTAGCATGATACAGTAGGTAGTAGTATAAGTATAGTAGTAGAGACATATTAGCATGATACAGTAGGTAGTAGTATAAGTATAGTAGTATAGACATATTAGCATGATACAGTAGGTAGTAGTATAAGCATAGTAGTAGAGACATATTAGCATGATACAGTAGGTAGTAGTATAAGTATAGTAGTAGAGACATATTAGCATGATACAGTAGGTAGTAGTATAAGTATAGTAGTATAGACATATTAGCATGATACAGTAGGTAGTAGTATAAGTATAGTAGTAGAGACATATTAGCATGATACAGTAGGTAGTAGTATAAGTACAGTATAGTAGTAGAGACATATTAGCATGATACAGTAGGTAGTAGTATAAGTATAGTAGTAGAGACATATTAGCATGATACAGTAGGTAGTAGTATAAGCATAGTAGTAGAGACATATTAGCATGATACAGTAGGTAGTAGTATAAGTATAGTAGTAGAGACATATTAGCATGATACAGTAGGTAGTAGTATAAGTATAGTAGTAGAGACATATTAGCATGATACAGTAGGTAGTAGTATAAGTATAGTAGTATAGACATATTAGCATGATACAGTAGGTAGTAATATAGTAGTATAGACATATTAGCATGATACAGTAGGTAGTAGTATAAGTATAGTAGTAGAGACATATTAGCATGATACAGTAGGTAGTAGTATAAGCATAGTAGTAGAGACATATTAGCATGATACAGTAGGTAGTAGTATAAGTATAGTAGTAGAGACATATTAGCATGATACAGTAGGTAGTAGTATAAGTACAGTATAGTAGTAGAGACATATTAGCATGATACAGTAGCAGGGACAAGGACTCCAGCCACCCAAACAACTGCCTCTTTGAACTGCTGCGGTCAGGCAAGCGATACCGGAGTCTCATGGCAAGCACAGAGAGACTCAGAAGAAGCTTCTATCCCCAGGCCATCAGGTTGCTCAACGAACAATAACACTATGCAACAACCATCAGATGCACTCACAGCACACACATCCACACGCACACACTCACTTTAAACAAACAACACACTGCAGCACCCACTCTACACACTTTAGAACACCTAAACACACTTTATATTTATTGACAAAGAATTTGCACTACAACCCATACCTCATTACACCTTACTGTAAATTGTACCTAAATTGTACCCCTCCCATTTCTGCTTTGCACTATATAGTATATTGTATATTATATTGTATGGTAACTCAGTTACTTCTACTTTGCATTGAACATTGTACATATGTACATATTGAACACTTGTGTCTACGTACGTGATTTCTATTTTATACTGCTATACTTATTTTATTTTATACTTATCTTTTTGTCTAGCACAGTCTCTGGAGCGTAACAGAAAGAAGCATTTTGTATAAAAGTATTCTGTACTTCTGTATGACAACTAATAAAGAAACTTGAACTTGGACGTGCACAGGACTTTAGAGGGGCAGGTGCTCAAAGGCTGAAAAGGGCACTGGGCCTGTGCTATTTTTGGGGGCCCTTTTTGGACGGGGAGGGGCCTTTTTATGCTTTTTGGGGGGTTTTGGTGACCAAATATTGAATATTGAACTATAATAATCAGTACAGGACCTCACTTATCCTTGAAAGACACTTTTATCTCTGACTTAAAAGGCCCATACATCGCCATAAATGTTCAGGGCGGAGGGAATAAGTGCTTACCCTACAGACCCCAAGTCTGTTAGGACAGCAGACTCGGTTGGCACTGCTCAAAACTTACCTTTTTAAAATAGCTTTTAAATGAATTTATTTCATTGTCTTATTTTTCTTTATTTCTTTACTTTTACTTAAATGTTTTATTATAATTTGTATCATTGTTTTATGTCGTTTTTCTATCATTTTATTTGTTCTTTTTTTAATGTCAACACATTATTTAAATTATTCAAATAGAACTCAAACATGTTCCGTTGTGATGTCACAGTATGATGTCATAATCAAACATTCTAGAACATTTGTGATGTCACAGTATGATGTCATAATCAAACATTCTAGAACATTTGTGATGTCACAGTATGATGTCATAATCAAACATTCTAGAACATTTGTGATGTCACAGTATGATGTCATAATAGTACATTCTAGAACATTTGTGTACAGTATATATTCAACAATTCTCTTCTCTCATAAGAAAGCTGTGGAAAGATGGATTTTGAGAGGTGCGCAGAGTGGCGGCGTCTGCGTCCGCCGGAACGGTGCAACGAAGACATGTGCAGGGGTAGTGGTCGGTGGTGGGAGGCGAGCGGAGTAGATATGGAGGATCGGAAACAGGGAAGACCTCGCGATTGGTGGCCCCGGCCTGTGAGCGGCTGTCCAGGGTATTGGGAGGATGGTGATGGAAGTAAATGGTGTGATGGAAGTAAATGGTGTGAGAAGGGCGAGGAAGATAGCGAAAGGGAACAGGCAGATATGGAGCTAACGACCGATAACGGAGAGGGAAGTGAGAAGGAGGCCTCGGAGATGGTGGAAGACAAAGGGAAGGAGTCGGATGGTGTAAAGAAGAAGAAGAAGGAAGAGGAAGAACGGGAGAGGGAGGAGGAGGGGTGGGATACGGTGAGGAAGAAGAGGAAGAAGCGGACGGAGAGGAACGACAGCGATGGGGATAGTGAGAGTAGGGGGGAGGAGAGGGGGGGAGAAGGGGGGAAGAGGAAGAAAGGGGGGGACGATAGCTCAAGTGGTCCGGGAGACGAGGGTGCAGGAAAAGATGTGGCAAAAGCGGAAGTGATCCATATAGTGGTCAGGCTTGAGGGGGAGAGGGATGAGAGGAAAGTAGGTAGGCTCGAGTGGCCCAAACTCATTGCCGAGCAATTAGGAGAGGTAAAGTACGTGAACGTTTTGTGGGATGGGAATCTGGCCGTAGGGTGTGGTAGTGAGGGGCAGGTGGAGGTGGCTAGGAAGATGCAGAGCATTGGGGGGGTGGGTATAAGTAAGGTGGCGAGAGTAGGGGAGAAGAGGGGGGGGGGATGTAAGGGGGTGATAGTTGGGGTACCGGTCGAGGTTACAGTAGAGCAGCTGGTGGAAGAGCTAAAGGAGGACAGGCGTAATGGCATAGTTAAGAGTGCAGCAAGGATGAAGAGGGGAGCGGAGAGGGCAGTGACGGGGACGGTAGTGATTACGTTTGAGGGTGGGGTTGTTCCTAGCGAGGTATTAGTAGGGCGTAGGATGTATAGGGTTAGGGAATTTGTTCATAATCCTCTTAGGTGCTATAGGTGCCAGGGGTTTGGCCATATAGCTACCACGTGTATGAAGGGGATGAGGTGCGCTAGGTGTGGCGGGGAACATGAATATGGGAAATGTGGAGAGGGAGTGAAGCCGAGGTGCTGTAGTTGTGGTGGGGAGCACAGTGTAGCGTTTCGGGGGTGCGAGGTGATGATGAAGCAGGTCGCGGATCGGAGAGAGAGAAGGGAGGGTAAGTTGACGTATGCTGGGGCAGTTAGCAGGGCAGGACAGGGGAGCCAAGAAAGGGTGCAGGGGGTTGAAGGAGGGCATTTGGCAGTGAGGGTAGAGCAGGTGGAAAGAGACAGGGGAAGGGAGGAGAAATTAGGTATTGTGGCCTTCGTGGCAGGGGTAGTTACTGGTATGGCAGAGGTTACG
This sequence comes from Notolepis coatsorum, assembly GCF_963971535.1. Taxonomy (NCBI): domain Eukaryota; kingdom Metazoa; phylum Chordata; class Actinopteri; order Aulopiformes; family Paralepididae; genus Notolepis; species Notolepis coatsorum. Next base: position 321,047,631 of record NC_140165.1, read on the forward strand.
GGTAGAACAGAGATGGTGAAGATGATTGTTAGGATAGCGGTTCAACATCTGGGATTGGAAGGTCTGGACTGGAGGGAGGTGTGTGAAGAGTTGGCTGAGGGGGCTGCGAGGGACAGGGCTGCGAGGGACAAAGCGGCCCAGGATAAGATAGCAGGGGGCAAGGAGGGTCCCGCGGAGGGGGGCTCAGACAGGAAGTAGCAGCAGTAGAGGCACTCCAATGGACAATGTAGTTGATGACGGGGTCCAGTAGAAGAAGAAAAAGAAGGTGAAGAAGGAGAAGAAGGAGAAGAAGAAGAGCCCATAAAAAGAATTGCGGAGGGCAGTAATACGCCTCGATGCGTCTACTCTGCCGGAAATTCAAATAAGAAGAAGAAGAAGAGATATCACTTGTTGTTTCCGGCTACTTGTCTGTAAGCTTGAATATATTCTGTAGATACAATTTAAAATCCCCACATGGAAAAGGAAACAATGTCCTGTGACCTGCGTCTGGAGGAAAGGCTCTGTGATGTGGTTATTAAAGTCAACAGCACTGAGTTTAATGCCCACAAGGCCCTCCTGTGTGACTGCAGTGACTATTTCAGGTAAGTTTAGCTTGGTTCATGTTAGCTTGGTTCAGGTTAGCTTGGTTCAGGTTAGCTTGGTTAGTAAACAGATACCATACTGTACTTTTACTGTAAACAGATACTATACTGTACTTCTACTGTAAACAGATACTATACTGTACTTCTACTGTAAACAGATACTATACTGTACTTATACTGTAATATATACTATACTGTACTTCTAATGTAAAATTATACTATACTGTACTTCTACTGTAAAAATATACTATACTGCACTTCTACTGTAAAAAGATACTATACTGCACTTCTACTGTAAACAGATACTATACTGTACTTCTACTGTAAACAGATACTATACTGTACTTCTACTGTAAAAAGATACTATACTTCTACTGTGCTAAGACCCTATACTTCTACAGTGAAAATATATTACTACTAGGGCTGTCCCCGACTAAGGATTTGGATAGTTGGATATCTAGTCCTATAAGCTCAACTGATAAGCTGGAGAAATCCAGTGACTGCTGTGAAAGTGCAGCTGACAACAAGGGAAAGACCATGTGACGGCTTGGAAAGACAGCTGACAGGAAGGAAAGACCCCAACGGGGCTGTCATGGACTAGCTATCCATGATGGCAGGCTCCGTCGCTTAATTAAGTGCACAAAAGCCACCCATCATTGCTACGAAAAGTCTAAAGAGAAAAACACCCCTAGAGTCTGCGAGAGCGGGGGCGGAAGATGACTCATCGGCTGACCACCCGGTAACTGACCCTGGAATGAACATGACGACGAACCAGATAATCGGCACATCAACTGAAGGACAGGAGCACAGAGTATGTAGCTGTGGCTGGTCCAAGGTAACATCCATCAGAGGCCTACGAATACATCAAGGGCGGATGAAGTGCTTGAAGAAAGTGAGGCCGGGACCTCGCATTGACCACCAGGTCAAGTCAGGCGAGTGAAGCTCAGCGGCAGGATTTAACCCACAGTCCACCGAGCATCAGTACCCCAGTGGCTGAAAGTAATTCAAGCACATCAGAGAACTTGGAACCAAGTCACTTGCAACCTTCTTTGGAGAAGAACATGCAAGGCCACAGACCTCATGTGAAGTGGCCAAAGTCCAGCAGCAAGAAAGAGTGGGCGACAATCGATGCAGACCTGATCAAAATCCTGGACGGAATCAAAGGAACAGTGGAAAAGAAACTGGATAAAATGGGCGATCTGATCTACTTCTATGGAGCAGAAAGGTTCGGAACAAAAGAGACAGGAAAGAAGGACATGACACCAACAACCCCTCCCAAGTCCAGAAGGCAGCAAGAAATCCAGCGCCTTGTCAAAGAGAGAAGGGACTTGAGGAAGCAATGGAAGAGAGCCTCATTGGAGGAAAGAGTGGGCATCGACCTCCTCAAGTTCAAGTTCAAGTTTATTTAATAGTTGTCATACAGAAGTACAGAATACTTTTATACAAAATGCTTCTTACTGTTACGCTCCAGAGACTGTGCTAGACAAGATAAGTATGAAAAATAAAATAGTATAGCATGTAAAATAGAAGTAAAAATAGAGGTCACAGTGTTCAGTATAGACATATGTACAATGTTCGATGCAGAATAGAAGCAACTGAGTTACCATACAATATACAATATACTATGCAATGTACTAATATACAATACTATATAGTGCAAAGCAGAAATGGGATGAGGTACAATTTAGGTACAATTTACAGTAAGGTGTACGAGTTGTAGTGCAAATCCTTTACCAATAAATATAAAGTGTGTTTAGGTGATCTAAAGTGTGGAGAGTGGGTGCTGCAGTGTGTTGTTTGTTTAAAGTGAGTGTGTGCGTGTGGGTGTGTGTGCTGTGTGCATTTGATGGTTGTTGCATAGTGTTTATTGTTCGTTGAGCAGCCTGATGGCCTGGGGATAGAAGCTTCTTCTGAGTCTTTCTGTGCTCGCCTTAAGACTCCGGTATCGCTTGCCTGACCGCAGCAGTTCAAAGAGGCAGTTGTTCGGGTGGCTGGAGTCCTTGATGATCCTCTTAGCCTTACCCCTGCACCGCTTGTTGTAAATGTTCTGGAGGGTGGGAAGCCCCCCTCCAATTGTGCGTTCGGCTGAACGTGTCACTCTTTGTAGTCTGCTACGGTCTTGTGCAGTGCTATTCCCAAACCAGGAGGTGATGTTGCCAGTCAGGATGCTCTCTATTGTACATGAGTAGAAGTTCTTAAGGATCTTCTGACTGACTTGGAACTTCCTTAGGCGCCTGAGGAAGTAGAGGCGTTGTCGTGCCTTCTTCACAACACTGTCAATGTCCATGTCAAGTCCATGTCAAGTTCTCGGATATGTGGGCTCCGAGGTACTTGAAACTGTTTACTCTCTCAACCGGTGCCCCGTCGATGCTGAGGGGGCTGTAGTCCTTGACCCCCGACCTCCTGAAGTCCACAATCTCTTTTGTTTTGCTGACGTTCAAGGAGAGGCAGTTCTCCTGACACCACTGTGACAGATTCTCTACCTCTTCCAGGTAGGCCCTCTCGTCGTTGGCAGAGATCAGGCCCACCACTACTGTGTCATCAGCAAATTTGATGATTGTGTTGTTGTTCCGCTGTGCCATGCAGTCATGTGTGTACAGGGAGTAGAGGAGGGGGCTCAGAACACAGCCCTGGGGGGCCCCTATGTTGAGCGTGATGGATGAGGAGGTGCAGTTGCCTGCTCTTACCACCTGGGGTCTGCCCGTCAGGAAGTCCAAGACCCACTGGCAGAGGTCATAGTTCAAGCCCAGGTCCCTGACCTTGGCTATGAGTTTGGAGGGGACTATGGTATTGGATGCTGAGCTGTAGTCGATGAACAGCATTCTCACATAGTTCCCCTGCCTCTTGTCCAGGTGTGATGCTGCTGTGTGCAGCACATGGGCTATGGCGTCCTCCGTGGACCTGTTAGGGTGGTATGCAAATTGCAGGGGGTCCAGGTTGATGGGGAGGGAGGAACAGATGTAGCCCTTCATTAGCTTCTCAAAGCACTTCATGGCTATGGAGGTGAGAGCTACAGGGCGGTAGTCGTTGAGGCAAGCGGGCGTAGATTTTTTGGGTACAGGGATGATGGTGGACTTCTTCAGACAGGTGGGAATGACAGCCTGTTCTAAGGACAGGTTAAAGATGTCAGTGAATACCGGGGCCAGTTGGTCGGCACAGACTTTTAGGACGCGGCCGGGGATGCCGTCCGGTCCTGCTGCCTTCCTGATATTCACTTTTTTAAAGGTCCGCCTCACCTCATGCTCTGTTACCCTGAAGACCAGCTTGATCACCCAAGGTCGTTGGACGCCAGGGAAGAAGAAGAAGAAGAAGAAGAAAAAGAAGAAGAAGAAGAAGAAGAAAAAAAAAGTTCCCTTGGGAAGGTTGTATCTGTGAGTGACAGATGATGTCATAATCAAACATTCTAGAACATTTGTGATGTCACAGTATGATGTCATAATCAAACATTCTAGAACATTTGTGATGTCACAGTATGATGTCATAATCAAACATTCTAGAACATTTGTGATGTCACAGTATGATGTCATAATCAAACATTCTAGAACATTTGTGATGTCACAGTATGATGTCATAATAGTACATTCTAGAAAATTTGTGTACAGTATATATTCAACAATTCTCTCAGAAGATCTCACATCTCAGAAGACCAAGTGAAGATATCACTTGTTGTTTCCGGCTACTTGTCTGTAAGCTTGAATATATTCTGTAGATACAATTTAAAATCCCCACATGGAAAAGGAAACAATGTCCTGTACAATCCTTAATGAGCTGCGTCTGGAGGGAAGGTTCTGTGATGTGGTTATTAAAGTCAACATCACTGAGTTTAATGCCCACAAGGCCCTCCTGTGTGACTGCAGTGACTATTTCAGGTAAGTTTAGCTTGGTTCAGGTTAGCTTGGTTAGTAAACAGATACCATACTGTACTTTTACTGTAAACAGATACTATACTGTACGTCTACTGTAAACAGATACTATACTGTACTTATACTGTAATATATACTAGACTGTACTTCTAATGTAAAATTATACTATACTGTACTCCTACTGTAAACAGATACTGTACTTCTACTGTAAACAGATACTATACTGTACTTCTACTGTAAACAGATACTATACTGTACTTCTACTGTAAAAAGATACTATACTGCACTTCTACTGTAAACAGATACTTTACTGTACTTCTACTGTAAACAGATACTATACTGTACTTCTACTGTAAAAAGATACTATACTTCTACTGTGCTAAGACCCTATACTTCTACAGTGAAAATATATTACTACTAGGGCTGTCCCCGATTAAGGATTTGGATAGTTGGATATCTGGTCCTATAAGCTCAACTGATAAGCTGGAGAAATCCAGTGACTGCTGTGAAAGTGCAGCTGACAACAAGGGAAAGACCATGTGACGGCTTGGAAAGACAGCTGACAGGAAGGAAAGACCCCAACGGGGCTGTCATGGACTAGCTATCCATGATGGCAGGCTCCGTCGCTTAATTAAGTGCACAAAAGCCACCCCTCATTGCTACGAAAAGTCTAAAGAGAAAAACACCCCTAGAGTCTGCGAGAGCGGGGGCGGAAGATGACTCATCGGCTGACCACCCGGTAACTGACCCTGGAATGAACATGACGACGAACCAGATAATCGGAGGACTGAAGGACAGGAGCACAGAGTATGTAGCTGTGGCTGGTCCAAGGTAACGTCCATCAGAGGCCTACGAATACATCAAGGGCGGATGAAGTGTTTGAAGAAAGTGAGGCCGGGACCTCGCATTGACCACCAGGTCAAGTCAGGCGAGTGAAGCTCAGCGGCAGGATTTAACCCACAGTCCACCGAGCATCAGTACCCCAGTGGCTGAAAGTAATTCAAGCACATCAGAGAACTTGGAACCAAGTCACTTGCAACCTTCTTTGGAGAAGAACATGCAAGGCCACAGACCTCATGTGAAGTGGCCAAAGTCTAGCAGCAAGAAAGAGTGGGCGACAATCGATGCAGACCTGATCAAAATCCTGGACGGAATCAAAGGAACAGTGGAAAAGAAACTGGATAAAATGGGCGATCTGATCTACTTCTATGGAGCAGAAAGGTTCGGAACAAAAGAGACAGGAAAGAAGGACATGACACCAACAACCCCTCCCAAGTCCAGAAGGCAGCAAGAAATCCAGCGCCTTGTCAAAGAGAGAAGGGACTTGAGGAAGCAATGGAAGAGAGCCTCATTGGAGGAAAGAGTGGGCATCGACCTCCTCAAGTTCAAGTTCAAGTTTATTTAATAGTTGTCATACAGAAGTACAGAATACTTTTATACAAAATGCTTCTTACTGTTACGCTCCAGAGACTGTGCTAGACAAGATAAGTATGAAAAATAAAATAGTATAGCATGTAAAATAGAAGTAAAAATAGAGGTCACAGTGTTCAGTATAGACATATGTACAATGTTCGATGCAGAATAGAAGTAACTGAGTTACCATACAATATACAATATACTATGCAATGTACTAATATACAATACTATATAGTGCAAAGCAGAAATGGGATGAGGTACAATTTAGGTACAATTTACAGTAAGGTGTACGAGTTGTAGTGCAAATCCTTTACCAATAAATATAAAGTGTGTTTAGGTGATCTAAAGTGTGGAGAGTGGGTGCTGCAGTGTGTTGTTTGTTTAAAGTGAGTGTGTGCGTGTGGGTGTGTGTGCTGTGTGCATTTGATGGTTGTTGCATAGTGTTTATTGTTCGTTGAGCAGCCTGATGGCCTGGGGATAGAAGCTTCTTCTGAGTCTTTCTGTGCTCGCCTTAAGACTCCGGTATCGCTTGCCTGACCGCAGCAGTTCAAAGAGGCAGTTGTTCGGTGGCTGGAGTCCTTGATGATCCTCTTAGCCTTACCCCTGCACCGCTTGTTGTAAATGTTCTGGAGGGTGGGAAGCCCCCCTCCAATTGTGCGTTCGGCTGAACGTGTCACTCTTTGTAGTCTGCTACGGTCTTGTGCAGTGCTATTCCCGAATCAGGAGGTGATGTTGCCAGTCAGGATGCTCTCTATTGTACATGAGTAGAAGTTCTTAAGGATCTTCTGACTGACTTGGAACTTCCTTAGGCGCCTGAGGAAGTAGAGGCGTTGTCGTGCCTTCTTCACAACACTGTCAATGTCCATGTCAAGTCCATGTCAAGTTCTCGGATATGTGGGCTCCGAGGTACTTGAAACTGTTTACTCTCTCAACCGGTGCCCCGTCGATGCTGAGGGGGCTGTAGTCCTTGACCCCCGACCTCCTGAAGTCCACAATCTCTTTTGTTTTGCTGACGTTCAAGGAGAGGCAGTTCTCCTGACACCACTGTGACAGATTCTCTACCTCTTCCAGGTAGGCCCTCTCGTCGTTGGCAGAGATCAGGCCCACCACTACTGTGTCATCAGCAAATTTGATGATTGTGTTGTTGTTCCGCTGTGCCATGCAGTCATGTGTGTACAGGGAGTAGAGGAGGGGGCTCAGAACACAGCCCTGGGGGGCCCCTATGTTGAGCGTGATGGATGAGGAGGTGCAGTTGCCTGCTCTTACCACCTGGGGTCTGCCCATCAGGAAGTCCAAGACCCACTGGCAGAGGTCATAGTTCAAGCCCAGGTCCCTGACCTTGGCTATGAGTTTGGAGGGGACTATGGTATTGGATGCTGAGCTGTAGTCGATGAACAGCATTCTCACATAGTTCCCCTGCCTCTTGTCCAGGTGTGATGCTGCTGTGTGCAGCACATGGGCTATGGCGTCCTCCGTGGACCTGTTAGGGCGGTATGCAAATTGCAGGGGGTCCAGGTTGATGGGGAGGGAGGAACAGATGTAGCCCTTCATTAGCTTCTCAAAGCACTTCATGGCTATGGAGGTGAGAGCTACAGGGCGGTAGTCGTTGAGGCAAGCGGGCGTAGATTTTTTGGGTACAGGGATGATGGTGGACTTCTTCAGACAGGTGGGGATGACAGCCTGTTCTAAGGACAGGTTAAAGATGTCAGTGAATACCGGGGCCAGTTGGTCGGCACAGACTTTTAGGACGCGGCCGGGGATGCTGTCCGGTCCTGCTGCCTTCCTGATATTCACTTTTTTAAAGGTCCGCCTCACCTCATGCTCTGTTACCCTGAACACTGCGTCTCCATCAGCAGACCCCCCCCCCCCATTGCCGTGGCTTGTAGGCTGGTGTTGTTATTCACAGCCTCAAACCTTGCATAGAAGGTATTGAGATCATTTGCTAAGGAGATGTCACTGTTCAGTTTGAGGGAGGTGCCTTTGTAATCTGTCATTGTTCTGAGGCCCTGCCACATACCTCCTGCAAACAGACCTGAAGGTACGCCTGGGAAGACTGCGGAGAGCTGAAAACCTCAGGACTCGACGCAAGAGGAAGGAAAGAGCGAGAACATCCTTCTACAAGGATCCCTTCAGATTTGTGAAAGGACTCTTCACAAAGGAAAAGAGCGGGTCACTTAAGGTGCCAAAGAGGGAGTTTGAGGACCATCTGAAAACAACTCACACAGATAGCAAAAGATATGAACAGAGGGAACTACCACCAGACATGTCACCAATTCCTCAACCAGAACACCAGCTGGATGACTGTCCCCCAAGGTGGAAGGAGGTTGAGGAAGCAGTGAGGAAGGCAAGGGCAGCTTCAGCTCCAGGACCAAATGGAGTTCCATACGGGCTGTATAAAAACTCCCCAAATATCTTACGCTATCTGTTGAGGCAAATGAAGGTGATGTGGACAAAGCAAACCATCCCAAAAGCGTGGCGAAGAGCAGGGGGAGTAGTAATCCCCAAGGAGAAGGATGCCTCAAACATCGATCAATTCCAGCAGATCAACCTGCTGAATGTTGAAGGGAAGGTCTTCTTTAGGATTGTTGCTAAAAGGATGACAACATACCTGAAGCAAAACAACTTGATTGACACATCTGTGCAGAAGGCCGGCATTCCTGGTTTCTCAGGATGCTTGGAACATACACGCATGATATGGCACCAAATCCAATCTGCCAAAAGGGAAGGAAGAGACCTGCACGTCTTATTCCTGGACCTAGCCAACGCTTTTGGATCCGTCCCCCATTCTCTCATCTGGACAGCCTTCAACTTCTTCCACATCTCAAATACCATCACAAACCTGGTGAGAAATTACTTCCAAGATCTGCAATTCTGTATCAAAACAACAGAATAAACAACATCATGGCAATCTTTGGAAGTGGGAATAATGGCTGGATGTACCATCTCCCCACTAGCCTTCACCATGGCAATGGAAGTGGTCATTCGAGCTTCCAAGTGGGTTGTGGGAGAAGAACACTGCAATCTGGACAGCGTCTACCTCCTATTCGCGCCTACATGGATGACATGACCACCTTCACCTCAACCATAGCATGCACCAAACGTCTGCTGGGAAAGCTTCATGCCAACATTACATGGGCACGGATGAAGTTCAAACCCAGCAAATCCAGGAGCATATCCATCGTCAAAGGAAAACTTGTGGACCAGAGGTTCCACATCAAGGATACACCCATTCCTTTGGTGTCAGAACTGCCAGTCAAGAGCCTAGGGCGATGGTACAACGCGAGCCTCAAAAACTCAGACCAGAGTGATCAGCTGAGGGAAGAAACCATCAAAGGCATTGTCAGCATAGACAAGACCTTGCTCCCTGGAAAGCTGAAACTCTGGTGCCTGCAGTTTGGATTGCTCCCCCGCCTGATGTGGCCTCTAACGGTCTACGAGATCCCCATGACCAAAGTCGAGAAGCTGGAGAGGACAGTCAGTTCATACATCAAGAAGTGGCTTGGCCTCCCGCGTTGCCTCACCAACATCGGCTTGTATGGACACAGGGCCCTGGAATTGCCTGTCTCTAGCCTCATAGAGGAGTTTAAATGCACCAAAGTGAGGCTGAACATGACCCTGACCGAGTCTCAAGATGAAGTGATCCGAGCGGCTGCTCCCAGACTGGCAACTGGGAGGAAATGGATCCCATCTGAGGCCGTACCTCAAGCAAAATCTGCTCTCAGGCATGGAGACATTGTAGGACAGGTGCAGCATGGAAGAGGTGGGTTTGGACTTGGGACAAGTCGACCCACATGGCACAAGGCAACATCAACCCAGAGGAGAAAGCTGGTGGTGGCTCAGGTTCGGCAACAAGAGGAGGCAGACAGATGCGCAAAGGCAGTCTCACAGTCCAAACAGGGCCAATGGACTAGCTGGGAAAACCTGGAGCATCGTAAGCTCACATGGAAGGATCTTTGGGAGATGGAAGGAAGCCAAATCAGCTTCATCATCAGAGCCACCTATGATGTTCTCCCCACGCCCAAGAACCTAAACCAGTGGTTTGGAGAAGATCCTTCTTGTGCGCTTTGCAAAACCCCCGCAACACTGAGGCACATCCTCACCGGTTGCAAAACCAGTTTGTCCCAAGGGCGCTACACCTGGAGACACAACCAGGTCCTAAGACAACTGGCAATCACCCTGGAAGGAAGGAGAACTACCAACAATGCCCTCCCTCCCCCAATGCCTAGACACTCAATCACCACTTCTTTTGTAAGAGCAGGACAGCTCCCAGCAAAGCCATCTGCAAGAGTGGAGGCAACCCTCCTGGACACTGCCCGGGATTGGAGAATGCAGGTTGACTTGGACCAGAAACTAATCTTTCCGCCTGAGATCATTACAACTAACCTCAGGCCGGACCTGATCTTGTGGTCAACCTCCCAGACGTCTGTATTCATTGTGGAACTAACTGTACCATGGGAGGCTGCAGTTGGTGAAGCATATGAACGTAAACGACTGAAGTACTCCGACATAGCAGCCGAGGCAGAACAACGCGGCTGGCGTGCCCAGGTGCTTCCGGTTGAGGTTGGATCTAGAGGATTTGTTGCCATGTCCACAACCAAGCTTCTTAAGGGGATGGGAGTGCGAGGACAGGCGTTCCGACAAGCTGTCAAAACACTGTCAGAGGCTGCCGAACAAAGCAGCAGATGGCTATGGATTAAGAGAAAGGACCCCAACTGGGCTGCAAAATGACCATCGAGGGTTAAAAGCAGAGGGGGGCACACCTGGTAAATGGTAAATGGTAAATGGCTGCTTTTTTATATAGCGCTTTTATCCAAAGCGCTTTACAATTTGTTACTCACATTTTACCCATTCACTCACACATTCACTCACACATTCACACACAGACGGCGGAAGCAACCATGCAAGGTGCCAACCTGCTCATCGGGAGCAATTAGGGGTTAAGTGTCTTGCTCAAGGACACATCGACACGCTGCCCGGGAGGAGCGGGAATCGAACCGGGAACCTCCGGATTGCCAGACGACTGCTCTACCTCCCGAGCCACTGTCGCCCCAGGTGTTGCCGTTGAGCCCTTCGGAGGTGTCGTGGGCCTGTCAACGAAACACCAATGAAGAAGGGTGCCCACCTGAAGACCCCAGTGAAGCTTTTACCACTACCCCATTCAAAAAAGTGCTGATTATCTAGGCCAAGGGATTGTAATATCTAGTCCTATAAACTCAATTATGATTGGCCAAAATTTGCCGTTAGGGCATGCGTCCACTTAGCTCACATTTCCAGCTGAAAACGCTGGCAGTGCGCCGGTAGTACTGGGGTGGAGCGCTTGCGGTGAGAAAAAAAAAAGCAGCACGAGCCAGCGCATCGCTCTGAAAAGTTCAGAAAGATTCAACTTTAAACGCTGGGTGCGGCCGCACACAGTCGCTGAAAAAAGAAGCCGACTGCAGCACATTTCCTATAGGCGGCAGCATGCGGCCGCATAAGCTCCCTCCCCATTGGGATACATTGAAAAAAGACGCTTGTGGCCATAAAAATGAGATAGGTGGACCCGGGCCCTTAGTCGACTAGAAAAAAAAAAGTATAATATATATATATATATTTTTATCATTCCATTTGGGATGTGGGGGTGCTTAATGTCTGAAGGAGTCGACTGAAGGCTTCTTGTCCTCTGCAAAAGCATGCAATTGGTCCACTGATGGATACATCTTGATATTTGTCTAGTCTAGTGTGTTCATTAGATGGGTGAAATCCTCTTTCAGTGCCTCTGTGCCTGTTTTCTTTGGCAGTTGGCCTCTGGTATGCGTGCCATTAGCGTTAGCCACGCTTCTAAGAGGTTGGCAGTCGACTACGGCTCCTTTCGACCGATTAGTTGACTATTCGACTAATAGGGGTCAGCCCTAATTACTACACAGGACAGAATGTTGCTTACTGTTTACTCATCAGATATCTCTATACTCTGCGTCCCACAGAGCCCTCTTCACTCGCTGGAGCGACTCAGAGCAACTCGTCTACACTATCCCTGGGGTGTCCCCGGGTATGATGCAGCTCATCATAGAGTACTCCTACACACGCTTTGTGCTGGTGACAGCAGAGAACGTGAAAGAGCTTCTGGTGGCTGCAGACCAGCTTCGCGTCACTGGCATAGTAGGAGCGTGCTCTGACTTCCTAGAAGGCCAGCTGTCTCTGGAAAACTGTGTCGGCATCTGGAGGTTCACAGACATCTACTGCTGCCCTGATCTGAGGCGCAAGGCCCATCTTTTCATCGTGTGCCACTTTGAGGAGATGTTGCACGTCTCACAGGAGTTTGTGGAGCTGTCCCCGCAGCAACTGGTGGACATCATCGAGAGGGATGACCTGAACGTGAGGAGCGAGGAGACGGTGTTCGAGGCCGTCTTCCGTTGGATCGACCACTCCCGTGAGGAGCGTAAAACACACATCCCTTTGCTGCTGCCCAAGGTAACTAATTGTATTACGGATACACAAACATGGTTGCTAGTGCCTGAGCCACATTTCTTTTTAATGACATTTTTATTATTTAACTTTTTCTTGTTTGTCTGTCTCTTGTCAAGGTCATTATGATTCATGTTACTGTTATTATTGTTGTCGTCGCTGTTGTCATTGTTATTATTATTATTATTATTGTACTGTTATGTTCCGTTTTATGTATGAAAAGAAAAGAAAAGAAAAACATTTATAAAAATAAAATAAAACTAATTGTATTACTGTGCATTACATTAAAACAACACTAGGTTCCCTAGTACAGTGGTTCTCAAACATTTGGGTCCAAACTGTTCCCTAGCAACAGAAACCGTCTACAACCGATGTCTAAGTTGTACCCCCTGTCTGCTTGTCTCTTCCCAGGTTCGCATGGGCTTGATGAGGCCTGACTACTTCAGGAGCAACGTCCAGAACAACCCTGTGGTGAGGGACAGCCATGACTGCAGGCCCCTCATCCTCAGCGTCCTGAACCGCCCTGGCTCCGACAGGCTCCCAAACCCCCTGACCCGCCCACGCCGGCCCCAGGAGGTCCTATTGGCCATCGGAGGCCGGGGTAGCATGGAGGCTTACAACATCCGAGCCGGTGGATGGATGGACGTGAGCGCTGAGGGGGAGAGTATTGGCCACGGCACCGCTTATCTCCGTGGTCTGGTCTACTGCGTCGGCGGCTGGGACGGCTGTAAGTATCTCAACAGTGTGAGCAGGTTCAACCCCGTCACTCGCAGCTGGCTGCAGGCGGCTCCCATGCACTCACGCCGCAGTCACCTCAGCGTGGTCGTGTTGGGCGGCTGTATCTACGCCATGGGAGGGGAAGGCGACGGACGCTTGCCACTGAACACCGCCGAGCGCTACGAGCCTGAAACCAACCAGTGGACAGTGATCTCACCCATGCTGGAGCACAGGGTCGCCGCCGGGGCAGCAGCCCTCCAGGGCAAGGTGGGTGGAATAAATGTCTTTATTGCCAAGTAAGCTTGCACATACAAAAGATGTGTCTGGGTCCTTTGGTGCATCAACATTAACAGACAATTAAAGTAGAATGAAATCAAATGGAATATATAAACTAAATTAGAATATTCTTTCTTATTACAGGTTTACATCTGTGGTGGACTGGGTCTTCTCACAGCTGAGTGCTACAGCCCAGACACCGACCAGTGGACTCTGATCGCCCCCATGAGCAGCAGGCGTGACGCATTGGGAGTCGCTGCGTACGCAGGACAAGTCTATGCGGTAGGTGCACACGGAGACAAATGCTTTATACTAGATATTTCTATAGATACAGATACAGCACTCAAAACTCAAACCTCTCATGCCTCTCTACCACTCTCTACCACTCCTCTATTGTTCTTGACCGGGCCAGATTTCACACCTCCACTTCCTCCCACAGGCTGGGCAGATTTTCATCTTAAATTTTTATTCGTCCCAAATGTCCCAGCCCCATCAGATTTCTTAGCTTTTTTCACTGTTTACTTATCATGCATTGCAACACTAATATATGGTCAGTACCCCAAGTCAGACTGCCCATATAAAAATTATTTTGGGGGTCTGAGGGCAGTAGCCCCCGACCCCCTCCCTGGGGAAGCACTTAAGTTAACTACCCTCCCTTTGTTCCCCCAGCCAACACCCCCGGAAAATTAACACCTGAGTAGACTTAAGTGGCACACAGGCAGCAACAAGCAGCAGACAAGCAGCAGAATTGGTTTGATTTTTGAGCGCTGCGTCTGTATGTATCATTTGACTTGCAATGCTGCTGTGATGCCCTCATTTCCCTAAGTGGATTAATACAGTGTCTGCCTGCCTGCCTGCCTGCCTGCCTGCCTGCCTGAGCCACACACTAAAACATTCCTCTCATGTGTCCTGTCCTCAGGTGGGAGGGCGGGACTATGGACACATCCTGCGTAGCGCGGAGGCCTACAGCCCCTTGACTGACTCCTGGAGAGCCCTGCCCGACATGCTCACCCCCCGCTTCTTCTTTGGCATCGCGGTGCTGGACGACCTGCTCTTTGTGGTCGGAGGCATCAATGACTTCACCACCATCTCCAACGTGGAGCGCTACGACCAGAGCAGCGACAGGTGGACTGCAGCTGAGGACATGAATATCCAGCGCGGTGCCCTAAGCTGCTGCATAATGCATGGCCTGCCATTTAACATGAGCCAGTACGCTGCTCCCCGTGGAGGAGGAGGAGGAGGAGGAGGAGGAGGAGGAGGAGGAAGAGGAGGAGGAAGAGGAGGAGGAAGAGGAGGAGGAGGAGCAGGAGGAGGAGGAGGAGGAAGATGAGGAAGAGGAAGAGGAGGAGCAGGAGGAGCAGGAGGAGGAGGAGGAAGATGAGGAAGAGTAGGAGCAAGAGCAGGAGGAGTAGGAGGAGGAGGATGAGGAAGATGAGGAAGAGGAGGAGAAGGAAGAGGAGGAAGAGGAAGATGAGGAGGAGGAAGATGAGGAAGAGTAGGAGCAGGAGCAGGAGGAGCAGGAGGAGGAGGAGGAAGATGAGGAAGAGTAGGAACAGGAGCAGGAGGAGGAGGAAGAGGAGGAGGAGGAAGATGTGGAAGAGTAGGAGGAGGAGGAGGAGGAGGATTAGGAGGAGGAGGATTAGGAGGAGGAGAAGGAGGAGGAGGGCGGAGGAGGAAGAGGAGGAAGAGAAGGAGCAGGAAGAGGAGGATGAGGAGGAGGAAGAAGAGGAAGAGGAGGAGGCGGAAGATGAGGAAGAGGAGGAGGTGGAGGAAGATGAGGAAGAATAGGAGGAGGAGGAGGAAGATGAGGAGGAAGATGAGGAGGAAGAGGAGGAGGAAGAGGAGGAGGAGGCAGCAGGGGATCCATCTAAGAACCTTAAACATTTAGACCAAAAGAAATCCTAAGAAATTAATAAATTACTATCTTGATGGGGCACTGTCACTTTAAGGAGGTTGGTTTTGGGGTTGGGATGAGAGGAGACGCCCTGTGTGGGGTTTCATTGATAAATGTTTGATTACTACGAGCTGTCAGAAGCTAGCACGGCATAGTTCTGACAGCTGTCACTTGTGCTACTGCGAAATAAATGACACGCGGCTTTGTGTTGTCAACTGATAGAAATTGTGCGTTTCTCTATTCCGACGATTTCTATATATATATAACTGTCTTTTACTAGTACCTTACTACTATGTACTATGTTACTATCCGTATACTACTACCTACCATGCTAATATGTCTATTATACTATGCACTCAGGGTGTAACACTCAAGTTCAACACTATTTGACAAACAATGCCACTGACCATAAGCTGCCAGAGATGCACATCTCCTGCTGACCAGAAAACCACACACTTTTCTGATAGTGGGGTGCCTGGACACTCAGTCATTTAAAATGTATATGCGAAAGTTTCGTTTTCACTTCTAATTTGAAGATAAGGATCTATAGAACAATTTGGGCTTGAGTGTCAAGAAACCAGTTGAATTTAATAAAAATGTATCCAAAATGGCCACAATCGAAATCATGAATTCTTTAAAAACGTCTTAATGTTCACACAATTGCTGTGTAATATAATTTTGTATTGCTATTTTAAGTTAATACTGTGTGAGGAATCAACTGGAGTTCAAATATTGATGTTTTGAATATTCTGGTATGGCAAAAATCAAAGATGGCTGCAATTTCTGTATTTATTTCAAATTATACTTCATAACTTTTATTCTATTGAACCTAGAATGGTGATGTTGGTGCCTGTACCTAGGTTTTCATGAATGAGTAATTGAATAAAAATTAAATAAACATGACTTACTGTTGTTCCATGAGAAGAAAACACAGAAGAAGACAGCAAATAAGCTGAGAATGCAGCACTTCAAACATCATGCAGAGCTCTATGGGAAAGCTTTTATTGTGCTAGACAATACACGTCAAGTAGAGATATTTCTGTTGATGAGGAGTTAGTTGCGCCAGGTGTAACAAGACATTTTCTCATTCCTGTCAAATAAGTTGTTAACAGATGGACAGTTCCCAGATGACAAGGATGTCTACATCACTGCAGGTGATCAAGTCCACCATGTTGGAAACAGTCCACCAATGGATCAATGCAACCATGAGGAAGCTGACACTCGTGTCCTATGATACATCTCCTCCACGCCCTCCAAACATCATCACTTGGGAGGGTGCATACTGGAGATACAGATGTTTGTCGTAATCCTTCTGACTAATTTCCATCACATCAAGCCACTAACAGATACACACCCACTCAGGGACGTGCACAGGACTTTAGAGGGGCAGGTGCTCAAAGGCTGAAAAGGGCACTATACCTGTGTGTGTTTTAACCGAGCGCGTGTAGCGCACAAGCCAGATTTTTAAGGGCCCTTTTCGGGCGGGGGGGGGGGGGGGGGGGGGGGGGGGCTTTTATGCTTTTTGGGGGGTTTTGGTGATCAAATATTGAATATTGAACTATAATAATCAGTGCAGGAGCTCACTTATCCTTGAAAGACACTTTTATCACTGACTTAAAAGGCCCATACATCTCCATAAATGTTCAGGGGGGAGGGAATAAGTGCTTACCCTACAGACCCCAAGAAGTGCTGTATATTCTGTATTGTTTAATATAAATGCATTTTTTATTCCAATCCCGATTTGTATTTGAGATTCCCAAATCCCATCGGACTTGACTTCTTCGTGTCCCTCAGTGAGTGTAATACCAGCATTCAACTGTATGCGCCACAGCGGTTTCTATCATCATCATCATCATCATCATCATCATCATCATCATCATCATCATCATCATCATCATCATCATCATCACCACCCACGCTGTGCATCAAATATATAGGTCCGCGGAGAGGCACGCTGAGGAGGCCGTGTAAACTGCATTGGAATATGGGGCATCTCTCTCTCTTTACCTAATATTTTGATTCTATCCTGACATTTTCAGTTGGAAGTCAGTCTATATGCGTAACGAATTTTCTTTAAAGATTTTTCAAAAAGAGCACTTTTTTTATGAGGCTCAAAAAGGAAGGTGCTCAAGCACCCCTTGGGCTCTATGTGTGCACGTGGCTGTACAGTAGGTAGTAGTATAAGTATAGTAGTAGAGACATATTAGCATGATACAGTAGGTAGTAGTATAAGTATAGTAGTAGAGACATATTAGCATGATACAGTAGGTAGTAGTATAAGTATAGTAGTAGAGACATATTAGCATGATACAGTAGGTAGTAGTATAAGTATAGTAGTAGAGACATATTAGCATGATACAGTAGGTAGTAGTATAAGTATAGTAGTAGAGACATATTAGCATGATACAGTAGGTAGTAGTATAAGTATAGTAGTATAGACATATTAGCATGATACAGTAGGTAGTAGTATAAGTATAGTAGTAGAGACATATTAGCATGATACAGTAGGTAGTAGTATAAGTATAGTAGTAGAGACATATTAGCATGATACAGTAGGTAGTAGTATAAGTATAGTAGTAGAGACATATTAGCATGATACAGTAGGTAGTAGTATAAGTATAGTAGTAGAGACATATTAGCATGATACAGTAGGTAGTAGTATAAGTATAGTAGTAGAGACATATTAGCATGATACAGTAGGTAGTAGTATAAGTATAGTAGTATAGACATATTAGCATGATACAGTAGGTAGTAGTATAAGTATAGTAGTAGAGACATATTAGCATGATACAGTAGGTAGTAGTATAAGTATAGTAGTAGAGACATATTAGCATGATACAGTAGGTAGTAGTATAAGTATAGTAGTAGAGACATATTAGCATGATACAGTAGGTAGTAGTATACGTATAGTAGCATAGTAGTAAGGTACATAATAGTAAAAAGACGGTAAGAAGGTTAGTTATTTTTTTTCTTTTCTTTTTTTCATCAAATAACATTTTTGATCATTTGAAATGAGGACCATGTGGACTCAGTCACGTATTGGTGTGGTATGAATAAGCATGTGACTTTATTATTATTACAATTATGATGTGATATACAGTATGTACACAGCAATGAACAATAGAATAGAATAGAAGCACTTTATTGATCCCAAGGGCAATTCAGCACCACAGATCGTGTCAAAAATCACAAATCACAAATAAGAATAAAAATACAGTCGGGGATATACATTCTAAAATATGTATATACATTCTATACCTTAACCTCGGAAGTTTAACCTCATTCCTTTTGATATTCCGGTAGCAATGGGGGACCCTGATTGTAAACAAGACGAAAGTCTTTCTCTGGTCTGCATCCCCTTAACAAGTGTGTGTGTATTGAGCCGTACTGTATTGTACCCATTCTGCAATCTGTTAATAAAGTTTTCAATCAATCAATCAATCAAAGCACCGTTTCTGCAGGCGGTTGATATCAGCAGGACGAGGAGGGTCACAGTGGACAGAAGAGACACGGTGTTCGGCGAGGTCATCAGTTCCACTCGGTGGTCAGTGAGGGTCCTGGGGCTCACACTGAAGGGATTAGAGGAGTCTAGTAAAACGGCATGGTGTAGGACTCCGTCCGCTGTGATGGATGGCAGAAATCATATCTAATTGCTCCGTGTGGGATGAACAGTCTGCGGGGACGCTAAGGAGATGTTTATTAGGCTACTCTAGAATCACACGCGGCCACATGCCAGACACACCCATCACCCACCCACAGGCCAGACACACCCTCCCACCCACCCACCCACCCACAAACACACCCACCTGCCCACCCACCCACCCACCCACCCACCCACCCACCCACCCACCCACCCACCCACCCACCCACCCACCCACCCACAGGCCAGACACACCCACCCACCCACCCACAGGCCAGACACACCCACCCACAGGCCAGACACACCCACCCACCCACAGGCCAGACACACCCACCCACCCACAGGCCAGACACACCCACCCACCCACCCACAGGCCAGACACACCCACCCACAGGCCAGACACACCCACCCACCCACAGGCCAGACACACCCACCCACAGGCCAGACACGTAGGTAGTTGAGTGTTGAGCCTGGTCCTGGGCTCCTCCTCCAGCAGCTCTGTCTCCCCTGGTGTTGAGCCTGGTCCTGGGCTCCTCCTCCAGCAGCTCTGTCTCCCCTGGTGTTGAGCCTGGTCCTGGGCTCCTCCTCCTCCAGCAGCTCTGTCTCCCCTGGTGTTGAGCCTGGTCCTGGACTCCTCCTCCAGCAGCTCTGTCTCCCCTGGTGTTGAGCCTGGTCCTGGGCTCCTCCTCCTCCAGCAGCTCTGTCTCCCCTGGTGTTGAGCCTGGTCCTGGGCTCCTCCTCCTCCAGCAGCTCTGTCCCCCCTGGTGTTGAGCCTGGTCCTGGGCTCCTCCTCCTCCTCCAGCAGCTCTGTCTCCCCTGGTGTTGAGCCTGGTCCTGGGCTCCTCCAGCAGCAGCTCTGTCTCCCCTGGTGTTGAGCCTGGTCCTGGGCTCCTCCTCCTCCAGCAGCTCTGTCTCCCCTGGTGTTGAGCCTGGTCCTGGGCTCCTCCTCCTCCAGCAGCTCTGTCTCCCCTGGTGTTGAGCCTGGTCCTGGGCTCCTCCTCCTCCTCCAGCAGCTCTGTCTCCCCTGGTGTTGAGCCTGGTCCTGGGCTCCTCCTCCAGCAGCAGCTCTGTCTCCCCTGGTGTTGAGCCTGGTCCTGGGCCCCTCCTCCAGCAGCAGCTCTGTCTCCCCTGGTGTTGAGCCTGGTCCTGGGCTCCTCCTCCTCCAGCAGCTCTGTCTCCCCTGGTGTTGAGCCTGGTCCTGGGCTCCTCCTCCTCCAGCAGCTCTGTCTCCCCTGGTGTTGAGCCTGGTCCTGGGCTCCTCCTCCAGCAGCTCTGTCTCCCCTGGTGTTGAGCCTGGTCCTGGGCTCCTCCTCCTCCAGCAGCTCTGTCTCCCCTGGTGTTGAGCCTGGTCCTGGGCTCCTCCTCCTCCAGCAGCAGCTCTGTCTCCCCTGGTGTTGAGCCTGGTCCTGGGCTCCTCCTCCAGCAGCAGCTCTGTCTCCCCTGGTGTTGAGCCTGGTCCTGGGCTCCTCCTCCTCCAGCAGCAGCTCTGTCTCCCCTGGTGTTGAGCCTGGTCCTGGGCTCCTCCTCCTCCAGCAGCTCTGTCTCCCCTGGTGTTGAGCCTGGTCCTGGGCTCCTCCTCCAGCAGCAGCTCTGTCTCCCCTGGTGTTGAGCCTGGTCCTGGGCTCCTCCTCCTCCAGCAGCTCTGTCTCCCCTGGTGTTGAGCCTGGTCCTGGGCTCCTCCTCCAGCAGCTCTGTCTCCCCTGGTGTTGAGCCTGGTCCTGGGCTCCTCCTCCTCCAGCAGCTCTGTCTCCCCTGGTGTTGAGCCTGGTCCTGGGCTCCTCCTCCTCCAGCAGCTCTGTCTCCCCTGGTGTTGAGCCTGGTCCTGGGCTCCTCCTCCTCCTCCAGCTGCTCTGTCTCCCCTGGTGTTGAGCCTGGTCCTGGGCTCCTCCAGCAGCTCTGTCTCCCCTGGTGTTGAGCCTGGTCCTGGGCTCCTCCTCCAGCAGCTCTGTCTCCCCTGGTGTTGAGCCTGGTCCTGGGCTCCTCCTCCAGCAGCAGCTCTGTCTCCCCTGGTGTTGAGCCTGGTCCTGGGCTCCTCCTCCTCCTCCAGCAGCTCTGTCTCCCCTGGTGTTGAGCCTGGTCCTGGGCTCCTCCAGCAGCTCTGTCTCCCCTGGTGTTGAGCCTGGTCCTGGGCTCCTCCTCCTCCAGCAGCTCTGTCTCCCCTGGTGTTGAGCCTGGTCCTGGGCTCCTCCTCCAGCAGCAGCTCTGTCTCCCCTGGTGTTGAGCCTGGTCCTGGGCTCCTCCTCCAGCAGCTCTGTCTCCCCTGGTGTTGAGCCTGGTCCTGGGCTCCTCCAGCAGCTCTGTCTCCCCTGGTGTTGAGCCTGGTCCTGGGCTCCTCCTCCTCCAGCAGCTCTGTCTCCCCTGGTGTTGAGCCTGGTCCTTGGCTCCTCCTCCTCCAGCAGCTCTGTCTCCCCTGGTGTTGAGCCTGGTCCTGGGCTCCTCCTCCAGCAGCAGCTCTGTCTCCCCTGGTGTTGAGCCTGGTCCTGGGCTCCTCCTCCTCCAGCAGCAGCTCTGTCTCCCCTGGTGTTGAGCCTGGTCCTGGGCTCCTCCTCCAGCAGCTCTGTCTCCCCTGGTGTTGAGCCTGGTCCTGGGCTCCTCCTCCAGCAGCAGCTCTGTCTCCCCTGGTGTTGAGCCTGGTCCTGGGCTCCTCCTCCTCCAGCAGCAGCTCTGTCTCCCCTGGTGTTGAGCCTGGTCCTGGGCTCCTCCTCCAGCAGCTCTGTCTCCCCTGGTGTTGAGCCTGGTCCTGGGCTCCTCCTCCTCCAGCAGCTCTGTCTCCCCTGGTGTTGAGCCTGGTCCTGGGCTCCTCCTCCAGCAGCTCTGTCTCCCCTGGTGTTGAGCCTGGTCCTGGGCTCCTCCTCCAGCAGCTCTGTCTCCCCTGGTGTTGAGCCTGGTCCTGGGCTCCTCCTCCAGCAGCAGCTCTGTCTCCCCTGGTGTTGAGCCTGGTCCTGGGCTCCTCCTCCAGCAGCAGCTCTGTCTCCCCTGGTGTTGAGCCTGGTCCTGGGCTCCTCCTCCAGCAGCTCTGTCTCCCCTGGTGTTGAGCCTGGTCCTGGGCTCCTCCTCCAGCAGCAGCTCTGTCTCCCCTGGTGTTGAGCCTGGTCCTGGGCTCCTCCTCCTCCAGCAGCTCTGTCTCCCCTGGTGTTGAGCCTGGTCCTGGGCTCCTCCTCCAGCAGCTCTGTCTCCCCTGGTGTTGAGCCTGGTCCTGGGCTCCTCCTCCAGCAGCAGCTCTGTCTCCCCTGGTGTTGAGCCTGGTCCTGGGCTCCTCCTCCAGCAGCAGCTCTGTCTCCCCTGGTGTTGAGCCTGGTCCTGGGCTCCTCCTCCAGCAGCAGCTCTGTCTCCCCTGGTGTTGAGCCTGGTCCTGGGCTCCTCCTCCAGCAGCAGCTCTGTCTCCCCTGGTGTTGAGCCTGGTCCTGGGCTCCTCCTCCAGCAGCAGCTCTGTCTCCCCTGGTGTTGAGCCTGGTCCTGGGCTCCTCCTCCTCCTCCAGCAGCTCTGTCTCCCCTGGTGTTGAGCCTGGTCCTGGGCTCCTCCTCCTCCAGCAGCTCTGTCTCCCCTGGTGTTGAGCCTGGTCCTGGGCTCCTCCTCCTCCAGCAGCTCTGTCTCCCCTGGTGTTGAGCCTGGTCCTGGGCTCCTCCTCCAGCAGCTCTGTCTCCCCTGGTGTTGAGCCTGGTCCTGGGCTCCTCCTCCAGCAGCTCTGTCTCCCCTGGTGTTGAGCCTGGTCCTGGGCTCCTCCAGCAGCTCTGTCTCCCCTGGTGTTGAGCCTGGTCCTGGGCTCCTCCTCCAGCAGCTCTGTCTCCCCTGGTGTTGAGCCTGGTCCTGGGCTCCTCCTCCTCCAGCAGCTCTGTCTCCCCTGGTGTTGAGCCTGGTCCTGGGCTCCTCCTCCTCCAGCAGCTCTGTCTCCCCTGGTGTTGAGCCTGGTCCTGGGCTCCTCCTCCTCCAGCAGCTCTGTCTCCCCTGGTGTTGAGCCTGGTCCTGGGCTCCTCCTCCAGCAGCAGCTCTGTCTCCCCTGGTGTTGAGCCTGGTCCTGGGCTCCTCCTCCAGCAGCTCTGTCTCCCCTGGTGTTGAGCCTGGTCCTGGGCTCCTCCTCCAGCAGCTCTGTCTCCCCTGGTGTTGAGCCTGGTCCTGGGCTCCTCCAGCAGCTCTGTCTCCCCTGGTGTTGAGCCTGGTCCTGGGCTCCTCCTCCAGCAGCTCTGTCTCCCCTGGTGTTGAGCCTGGTCCTGGGCTCCTCCTCCTCCAGCAGCTCTGTCTCCCCTGGTGTTGAGCCTGGTCCTGGGCTCCTCCTCCTCCAGCAGCTCTGTCTCCCCTGGTGTTGAGCCTGGTCCTGGGCTCCTCCTCCAGCAGCTCTGTCTCCCCTGGTGTTGAGCCTGGTCCTGGGCTCCTCCTCCAGCAGCTCTGTCTCCCCTGGTGTCTCCCCTGGTGTTGAGCCTGGTCCTGGGCCCCTCCAGCAGCCCCTCCAGCAGCAGCTGGTCAGCAGACCTTAGGGCCCTGAATGGGGTGTGGTGATGCAGGAGCTCAGCTAAGTACAATGGAGCCAGCCTGTTTAATGACTATTTATTCATTAATCATTTTTAAAGAACCGTGTGGCCTGATTCTCACGTTTGCAGTGGGACCGGCATCTTGAAATGTGTTATTCATAATAGTTTATTTATAATAGTTGACAGGCCAAACCGTGTGACTGCCAGATCCCATTCAAGTTGGCATAAACACACCATTGGAAGTGGAAGTGATGCGTTACTTGTGAAAGTTCTCTCCAATTTTTGCGCCAAACCTGATAAATATGTTTGTAACGAGGAGGCCTGCAAAGTTTTGAGTAATTGAAAAACATGAACATGAACTTAAATGGATCATGATGAGGTTTGTAATCCGACTAGTATCAGTGTTGTGAAGGGCCAGATTAAACCGAATATATATATTTATTTATATATATATATTTAATTGTATTTGTATATTCTCTAATATTCCCTGATATCCCTTGTATATTCCTTGTACAATATGCATTGAATATCCATTCTAGCCTACTGAACATCCCATAATAGTCTCCATTCTACTATTGGTCGAGACCTTGGTGCCAGGCTGCCATACCCCTCAGACCCAGTTCAAACGTACCGCTCCACATGTACGAACAAGTCCTAGTTCCGCGTAGGAATCTGGCTACCGCACCACTAATGGGACTATTTGTTCATAGTGCGTATATATACTGCGCTACTAAAGTAGGACTTCCTTTTCAGTCCAGTTTCTTACCCTCCAATAGAGTCACAGACGTAAAGCCTCCCCGCGACGCCAAGTTCGCCTACCATCGGTATTGAGACATCGTGTATATTAATATTTGAATAGTCATATTTGGCACTATATCGTCGAGTTGGACGTAGTCTATTAAGCTAATAATAGTCTGTTAATATATAGTGCTTCGTGCGGTGAGAATACTACCGTAGTCAGTACCCCATCGTTTCGGGCAGAGAACTGGCTGCTTACCCAGGGTGGTTGACCCCATGTGAAGCTGCACCCGAGGAGCCCCAGAGCCGACGAGCGAGTGGACCTGTATACCGGATTATTCTACCGACGACAGCCCGCCTTCCCAGGCACGGATTATGCTTTGTATACTTTGATTATTCCATGGATAAAGACCCCCGACACTGCCGTGTGTTGGAACCCCCCCCCCTGGAGAGGACGCAAGGTGAGGAGACGCTCTGCAAGACGAGGTCGCTTCACGTCTCTCCCCCGTGGACCGGAGAGAGCCGGCCCACAAATAGTCCACCTGCTTTCATCTGTGGTCCAAGGATCGCCGGCGCATTGAACGGCACTACAGTGGGTTCACCTGGGATACCCTTGGCCGGACGAGGCAGCCGGATTCTACCCCCCCCCCCCCCTCCTACTCCTGTCGGCTTACAAGCGACCGGATTAACCCCCCTTTAGTGTATCCAGTCTTATAATCATTAAAGTATCATTGCTGTTATTCCTTAACTATTCCAGGTCGTATATTTGCCACCTGCGCCATCAGAGATTGGACATTCTCTATTGATATACCGACGAATACTCTTTGCCATAAAAGTGCATACTATTTCAATTCATAAATGTAATTAAGTGATTAAGTGCTTGCTCTACACACCACGCCTACTTCGACTTCGTACATTTGTGTTGGATCCGTTTCATCTACGTGAGAGTGTTTATGATAATATATTTATGCCGTGTACTGGGTGGCCGAATATTAAGTACAAAGGTAGTGGTAGTAAGTATCATATCTAGTAATACAGTCAGGGAATTGTACCCCTCAGTTACAATCAGTATAGGTCTTATTTAGTGTGTTAGTATGTATACTAGTATTATTCAGTGTGTTAGTATGTATACTAGTACTATTCAGTGTGTTAGTATGTATACTAGTATTATTCAGTGTGTTAGTATGTATACTAGTACTATTCAGTGTGTTAGTATGTATACTAGTACTATTTAGTGTGTTAGTATGTATACTAGTATTGTCTAGTGTGTTAGTATGTATACTAGTATTGTCTAGTGTGTTAGTATGTATACTAGTATTGTCTAGTGTGTTAGTATGTATACTAGTATTGTCTAGTGTGTTAGTATGTATACTAGTATTATTCAGTGTGTTAGTATGTATACTAGTATTATTTAGTGTGTTAGTATGTATACTAGTATTGTCTAGTGTGTTAGTATGTATACTAGTATTGTCTAGTGTGTTAGTATGTATACTAGTATTATTTAGTGTGTTAGTATGTATACTAGTATTGTCTAGTGTGTTAGTATGTATACTAGTATTATTCAGAGTGTTAGTATGTATACTAGTATTGTCTAGTGTGTTAGTATGTATACTAGTATTATTTAGTGTGTTAGTATGTATACTAGTATTGTCTAGTGTGTTAGTATGTATACTAGTACTATTTAGTGTGTTAGTATGTATACTAGTATTGTCTAGTGTGTTAGTATGTATACTAGTATTATTCAGAGTGTTAGTATGTATACTAGTATTATTTAGTGTGTTAGTATGTATACTAGTATTGTCTAGTGTGTTAGTATGTATACTAGTATTGTCTAGTGGGGGGGGGTCAATGTGGGGTCTGGGGATCCTCGGGGGGGGGGGGGGGTCCTTGAGGTGGTTTCAGGGGTCCCCAGAATAATTGGCAACAGTTTAACCCTTTCACTGCCACACTACAGAAGGTTAACCCTTTACTATCACCCTACAGATGGTAACCGTCTGTAGTATGATAGTAAAGGGTTAACCTTCTGTAGTGTGGCAGTGAAAGGGCGTCTGTAGTGTGATAGTAAAGGGTTAACCTTCCGTATTGTCGCAGTGAAAGGGTTAACCGTTTGGTGTTGTGGTAGTGAAAGGATTAATTTCACTATTTCACCCACTGGACATTAGCCCAATGACTTGAATGAATACAAGAAGGACTAGTATGACCTTAGGCTTCACCATCTCCTGCAGACGGCTATGGATTTCTGGACTTAACCCTTTCACTACCACACTACCAAGTGGTTAACCCTTTCACTGCCACATGACAAATGGTTAACCCTTTCACTACCACACTACAGAAGGTTAACCCTTTCACTACCACACTACATAAGGTTAACCCTTTCACTACCACACTACCAAATGGTTAACCCTTTCACTGCCACATGACAAAGGGTTAACCCTTTCACTACCACACTACCAAATGGTTAACCCTTTCACTACCACACAACAAAGGGTTCTATTTCATTATGGCTTCCGCTCAGCGTCATTCTGCACGCACTTCACTTCGTGCACTAGCACTGAATACAAATTACACAATGTACCTTTACATCCCAACATTCGTCTGGCCACACCCCTATCCGCTTACCTTCATAAGCAGTTGTGTGGTCACCTACTCGCCTCCTTCTTCACTTTCACCACAAGGAAGTGCCTTCGGGGAGTGGGCATGTCGGCGTGGTTAGGGCACGGGACTGGTTCTGGTCGCGCTGGTCCAGGTCAGTTAACCCGTTCTGCTGTTCTGGTACCCTGAGGGACTTGTGCTTTTTTCGGGGGGGAAAATGCCGGGTCGGCCCGGGTGTCACAGGGTTAGGCGTTATGGAGACCCTTTGTTGGGTACACGTTGTACCTGGCACTATCCTAAGGGACTGGTTCTCCTTTCTTTCGCTCCTCTCTCACGCATGGCGAAGAGGGGGCTGTTGGGGTGGTCTTCTGGACCTCCTCTGGTAACCCTGTGTGCTTCCCGAGTCGCCGGGCCCGGTCCGAAGTAATGTTTCGTTGAAACCGTAGGCCTGGGATAACCCTTTTTGGAAACTGTAACACTTGTACTGCGGTATAGCTGGTGTATACCCGCAGGTGTGTTTTGGAGTTTTTTCTTGAGGGGTTATAGGAACAACCACCGTCTGTGTACCGAGAGGGTGGTTGATTCCCTGGTGTGTTGGAGCAGAGTCAACTCCCGGGTTACCCGGTTGAGTGTGCCCCTGCACGTTCATGACGTCTGCCAATCGTGTCAGCCTTCTCTGCCTCGACCCCTCTGGGTGGGTTTTTTTTTATGGAGGCTTTGTCATGGTGCTCAACAACGCCAGCATATGCCCCTTCCGCCGGGGGGGCTGTTTTCAGTTGACCCCTTTTGGCGCCTGTCTCGTCCGCAGTGCTCCAGGCTCAGGTCTACAGCCTGCTGCCTGGTTTCCGCGGTGCGCTGCCTGCTTCCGTTGGTTAACCTTTTTGAGTGCTTACGGCCATGCTGACTGCCTGTGTTACAGGGTCAGTGTGCCAGGCGGTGTACTATTGGGGGGAAAGGGCCCGCTCGGCTGAGGGGCCCTATCCGAATACGCTGGCGATGTGGGGGGCGGTGCCTCCTTTTTCCAGGGGATCCAGTCCCTTCAGTGGGTCTGGGTCTTCCTTCGCGCTCCGCTGCTACGGCCTTGCCACAGGGTTGAGTTTGCTCTTGACCCCGTGATTTTGGGGGCAGTAACGAGGTTGTTCCTTCCGTTCGTTCCTTGGTGGCATGCGGGTTGTGCGTGTGCGTAGTCGTGGGGTCAAGCCACGGTCTGCTCACCCTGTGCGTTGGGTTGCTTGAGTTCCTCTTCGCACGGTCGGATCCGTCTCCCTCCCGTCTTCCAATAGGGAGGGTATCCTCCATTAGGGAGGGTCGGGGGGCTCGGTCCTCCCCGGTCTGATGGTTGTGGGGGGCCTCAGCGGGGTACATTTGTCGAGCTTTGGCTCCCGCTCAGCTCCTCTTGTGCAGAATGATGCTGAGTGGAAGCCATAATGAAATAGAACGTAAGGTTATGTATATAACCAAGTTCTATGAATTATGGTGACGCTCAGCATCAGGACGCCGCTGCGGCCCTTGATCTCGCCTTGTGGTGAAAGTTTGGGAAGGAGGCGAGTAGGTGACCACACACCTGCTTATGAAGGTAAGCGGATAGGGGTGTGGCCAGACGAATGTTGGGATGTAAAGGTACATTGTGACATTTTTATTCAGTGCTCGTGCACGAAGTGAAGTGCGTGCAGAATGATGCTGAGCGTCACCATAATTCATAGAACTTGGTTATATACATAACCTTACGTTAACCATATCACTACCACACTACAGAAGGTTAACCTTTCATTACCACACTACAGAAGGTTAACCTTTCACTACCACACTACAGAAGGTTAACCTTTCATT
>NC_140165.1:321083705-321151019 GCF_963971535.1 Notolepis coatsorum
GGGGTTAGACAGGAGTTAGACAGGAGTTAGACAGGAGTTAGACAGGAGTTAGACAGGCCTGGGGGGTTAGACAGGAGTTAGACAGGCCTGGGGGTTAGACAGGAGTTAGACAGGCCTGGGGGGTTAGACAGGCCGGGGGGTTAGACAGGCCTGGGGGGGTTAGTATACAGTGGAGGACTGATAGGGAAATGTCCCCATCAAAGGGTCAACGCAAAGAAAAGCAATGATGCTTTATTAATGTTTCTTTTACTTCCACGCTCTGTTTCTTCCAAACGCCTCCCGTCGACCCCGACGCGGAGCGAGAGCGGTGGTGATGATGGCGGGACACGGTGTCGTGCTGCAGGGTGTCGTGCTGTTATCTGACTCACACCTCCTCCACACTCACAGTATGGTAACATACTGTACACCCCCCCCCCCCCCCCCCCCCCCCCCGCCCGCACACACACCGTCCGATAAGACAGAGCCCTTGAAAATAGCTTTCCAGGAATAGCGGGTCGCGCACCAGACGGAGGTATTTACAGGCCCTGTTTCCATAGAACAGACACGACTTCTGTTGACGTCTGGCTTTGTACCGTTTAGAAACTCTAATGCTAGTATTTTAATCATTTCTTTACAGATATTTTATTTATATAACTATATCTTTTTTTTATTATTATTATTGTGTTTTTGGTAGATTTTTATTGTTTTTCTCCCGGCAGTCCGGCAGAGAGAGAGAGAGGAGGAACGGGAGACGGAGGGGAAGACATTCGGCAAAGATCACCGGGTCCGGAGTCGAACCCGGGTCGGCCGTGTTGCGCCACCCTGGCACCCCTAACGTTATATATACTATATCTTTTGTATTTTTATAATTATATTGTCTTGCGACCTTATGTGTTATTGTTATCGTCATATATATATTTTTTATTTGATTGCTCCCTCGTTTGTTCTTTATATTATTTATTGTCGTGTTCTGTTATGTCTCGTTGTATGTTATAAAAAAAAAGAATAAAAAAAATACATAAGATTTGATCACAAAAAAACGAACTATAACGGTGTATATCTACCGAGAGAAACACGTATTATTGGGCTCGTTTAAACCAAATCAAATCAGACCGCCTTGCAATACATCCTTGCGTTTCGGAGACCGTGTCGTTAAAGCGGCTAACGTGAAGGTTTGTGACGGACAGCCTCATAAACTAATTATCTCACTTCCTACGTCAGAGGCTTGGGTCTGAATGATGCGTGTTGTTGACCTTTAGGGCTGCATTCCTCCACGGTGATGACAGTGACCTGCATTGTCTCGTCTGACACACGCTGGGCCGCGCCCCGGTCGCCAGGCAACCTGACGGACGGACGCGGCTGTTTGGAGGCCTCTGCTGACGTCCAGGGGTGTAAAGTACTCTAGTGATTGTACTTCGTTACAATACTTAAGCACTGTTTTTGGAAATGTTTACTTTACTTGAGTATTATTAGGTTTGTATATACTTGTACTTTTACTCAATTACATTTCAGAGAAAAAACATACTTTTTACTCCTTAGATTTAAAATGCAGACCTACAAAGTACAAATCTCGCAGGTCCAACTATTTTAATTAGTATATTTGTTTCTCTGGCCGAACTAACGTTAACGTTATTAATCCTGCGGCCGCGCTTTATTTAAAAACAGCCAATCAAATCCCCATCAATGGAAAATGAACCCACCCACACCCCATGCTGATTGGTCCTTGTGCAAGACTAGAAAGCGGGGATCTTTGATTAAACACCTGCTGTCAGAAGAATAGACAGTCAGAAAAAAAGTTTTTACTTTTATTTTTAGTACTTAAGTACATTTAAAAGTAGAAACCTTTTGACTGTTAGTCAAGTGTGTTTTTAACCAGAGACTCGGAGACGGTACAAATACTTTCACTTAAGTATCATTTCTGGGTACTTTTCACACCCCTGCTCCTGCTGACGTCTCACTATTCTTCATACCTTCTGCACATTACTGCTCAATATTCCATCCCACTGTGTTGTTATCGTTATTGTAATTAGTGTATATACTGGACCACATCGGGCACAACTGTACAGCCCTGATCTATTCTATTTTACTCTTTTTATTATCGTAACATTTTTAAACTGCGATATAATCGAACCATAAACAAGGTGGCTTATTGGGATGTTAGATCCTATAATGTGATTTTATATGTCTGCACTTTATGTGCTACTTTTGTCTTTCTTCTGTAGTTGAAGCACTTTGAGCTGCAATTCTTGTATGAATGGTGCTATACAAATAAAGTTTATAATAATTATTATAATTATTATTATTATTATTATTATTATTATTATTATTATTATTGTGCTTCTATGTTAATTCAGTTTATACTCCATGTTATTTTATTCTACCGTAATTGTCTGTCCGTTAACGTCGCACCCAAAAACGACCAAATCAAATTCCCTGTCGGTGTAAAACGACTGCTTCTGGTTCTGGTTCTGTCTTCAGCTCCGTCCAGCCGGCGGGTCGTTCAGCTACTTGATCACCAGATTCATTAAAAAGCATTTGAGGGATTCTGTTTAAACCGTGGAGACCAAACAGAAGGTAAAGACGACCTTGAACTGTACAGTAACAGTCATCCAGAACTATTCCATTGCACTGTAAAGAAACTGTGATTTTATAGTACGTCTGCACTTTGTGAGCTCGTTTCATCGTTCATGTCTTCTCTATTCTACTCAAACTGAATCAAACCATAAACAAGGTGGCCTGTTGGGATGTTAGATCCCAATGTGGAAAACTGTGATTTTATATGTCTGCTCATTTTACTGTTGCTATTATTTTACTTATTTTTGTATTTCTACGCCCCACTATCTACTGGGTGCTGCACACTATGACCTTTATCATGTTTTGTAACAGATTACAGAAATTCAAGAAGCCTATTGGAACGTGAGGTTCTGATATGATTGGATAAGATGCTGAGAGGTGAGTCACTGATGCTGAAAGCAGCTGGTCTGGGCAGAGGGGGGGGGGGGGGGGGGGGCTTTGGGTGCCCATTGATGACCAAAGTGCCCTTTTTTATTATTATTATTTTCTTTAGTAAAGAGCAATGCCCAATGGTCCTCATCAAGAATAATTGTAATAATATTATAAATAAATAAAAATATCTGAATGCCAGTCTGTCTGAGGCGCTTGGTTTTCGGTTACGTTGCGTGACGCGCCGCCCTCCCTCTTGGAGTGACGGGCCCATCAAGCCAATAGAAATCTATTATACATTTAGATGAATCCCAAACTATTCTATAAGGCATACTCATATAGTATTGATGCAGTTTGTTGTAAGATTCCGTGTTACATTCTCTGAATATTGGTCGCTAAATGCTATAGTTTGGCTGGTTACGTTACGCTGTAGTCGTACATGATACATGTGCCCTTTTTTGAAAATGTGAGCACCTGCCCCTCTAAAGGTCTCTGCACGCCGGCCCTTTTTTGATTGATTGATTGAATAGTTTATTGATTTAAATACAATACAATTGATGGGCAGAGTCACTGAGGCTGCTGCTTCATCGTCTGCAGGGCTTCCCAAGTCTATCATTTAGTGTCGGACGTCCGGTGATGGTGGCCGGGAGGATGTGATCCTCTACGTCGCCCCTATACCTCAAATGGATCCATCAGCAGCTCTATTTCCAATCTTTCAAAATGTTCTTATGTACCCCAGTTGCTATCGCATGCACTTATCTGTGTTTCATTACACGTATATGTACATACTTACCAACTGTTTCGCCTGTTTCACAGCAACACTACTATCACCGACATCTAAGAAGGGAGATCCCCCCTTGAACGGCCCTTCTAAAGTTTCTCTCCTCCACACTGCCTGTGGTGCTTTTTTCATATTGCTAGGTTTTTAGTGAGTTTTTCCTTACCTTTGCGTGGGGTACGTCTGGCAGTGTTGCATTTATTTATTAATTTTACATTTCATTTTGGATTTCATGGTGTTTTTTGTTTTGTTCTTGACTTGTTGTGTCCGGCCCATGGGGACATTAACGTGTGTTGTCGGGCCTTAAAGAAGACGTGTCCGGCCCATGGGGACATTAATGCGTGTTGTCGGGCCTTAAAGAAGACGTGTCCGGCCCATGGGGACATTAACGTGTGTTGTCGGGCCTTAAAGAAGACGTGTCCGGCCCATGGGGACATTAACGTGTGTTGTCGGGCCTTAAAGAAGACGTGTCCGGCCCATGGGGACATTAACGTGTGTTGTCGGGCCTTAAAGAAGACGTGTCCGGCCCCATGGGGACATTAACGTGTGTTGTCGGGCCTTAAAGAAGACGTGTCCGGCCCATGGGGACATTAACGTGTGTTGTCGGGCCTTAAAGAAGACGTGTCCGGCCCATGGGGACATTAGCGTGTGTTGTCGGGCCTTAAAGAAGACGTGTCCGGCCCCATGGGGACATTAACGTGTGTTGTCGGGCCTTACAGATACATTTGATTTGAGATTCCTGAAGAATCGACTTGTTTTCAGGAAAGGTTACATAGCGAAGGCTTAAAGCAGTAGATTTCTGTTTGTTTTGGCGTCTGATGATAATCAATCATTGCTGTTGCATTTTTGACCTGTATTCAGGTTTCCTCCTTTTGGGAAATAACTTTCCAGGACTTTTCCAGGAGAGTTCCAGGAGACAGCGCTGACAACCAGCCATGGATCTACCGACAGGCCTCATATGGACACTTTTAACCCTGGTTTTAAGGTGAAGTGTCTCAGTTCATTCCAGGTGACCGCTACCTCTTGTTGCTACATGTGACCAACGCCTGCTATGTTTTTATTATTTTACTTACAAGCTCTCTTCAATAAAATGGCATTTTACACACTGCTAAAGACTTGCACATTGCTCATCGCACATCACACAACATATTTCATCTTATTTTATTCTTATTCTATGCACATTTTATTGTATTTATATTATCGGAAGCCACTATGGTCGAGGAACCACAACACATTTTATTGCACTCTTGCTGTAAGGTACTAAATGACGTGACAATAAAGGAATCTGAATCTGAATAAACAAACACCAACCAATGTTACACTTACCTGAATTGAGAACAGTTACAATAGTCGCTCCGAACACTGGCGTCTCCTGCCGGTCCCTCAGATGAACTAAACATTATTTCAGAGGAAAGACAACCTTTCTGACCGGACGTGTGTGAAACCACGTGACGCAGCCGACCGGTGGTGTGAACTCATCTCTCACTCGGCTCAGAGAGAATACCCCGATTCCTCAGACCGAGTAAAACAACTGAAGCTAAACCACATGTATAACATCGTTAACGACAGGGCCCCTGAATATATGAAAGGTCATGTGGTTATGGTAAGAGAGCTACGCGATCATAACACCAGAGCTAGCATTATGTCTTGCAGTGTTCCTAAAGCTAGGAGTAAGATAGCAAGAAGCCCCCTTTTTTTTTTACACAGGTGTTGTACTCTGGAATGAACTACCTCTGCCTACCAAGCAAGGTCAAACCAAAATCATTTTTAAAACAAAGGTAAAGGCTAAATTATGGGAAGAGCAAATGGCTCAGCAGCTATAGGGCAGGAACTCAGCTTCCAGGGCTATAGAGTAGACAGGAGGCTGAATGAATGAATGAAAATTGTTAAGGGGATGCAAACCAGAGAAAGACGTTTGTCTTGTTTACATCAGGGTCCCCCATTTTCAATTCATCATAACATACAGAACATACATGACATCATGACATTTATGGCATAGGGACATACATGACATACAGGTATTTAGTACCGTTACATTTGTGACATATACGATATGCAAATATACAGTACTGTTACGCATAGATCCTGACAGAGAAATATACATACGGTGGGGTGGAGACTGTACATTAGGAGGGGGTGGGTGGGTGGGAGGGAAATATACATACGGTGGGGTGGAGACTGTACATTAGGAGGGGGTGGGTGGGAGAGAAATATACATACGGTGGGGTGGACACTGTACATTAGGAGGGGGTGGGTGGGTGGGAGAGAAATATACATACGGTGGGGTGGAGACTGTACATTAGGAGGGGGTGGGTGGGTGGGAGAGAAATATACATATGATGGGGAGGGGACTGTACATTAGGAGGGGGTGGGTGGGTGGGAGAGAAATATACATACGGTGGGGAGAGAATATATACATGCGGTGGGGAGGAGACTGTCTATTAGGAGGGGGTGGGGGGGTGGGAGAGAAATATACATATGATGGGGAGGAGACTGTCTATTAGGAGGGGGTGGGGGGGTTTGGACATTTACGGTGGCCAGTTTCAAATTGCAGCCTCCCGTAGGTGCTCTTTAACACTTTCATTGCCAGCCATGCGGTGCGCCTTACTCCCCTTGAATGCCACCAGCCCACCACCCACTTCAATGATAGAACCCACCTCACCCCTGCCCACTTTGACAACCTAGGATGGCTTAGAGTAGACGACAGAGTACAGCAACTTGCAATGGGCCTGGTCTACAAGATACACTACACCACTAAGGTACCCATGTACATGTCAAAATACTTCCCAAAGGTCAGTGAATACCACGACCACAACACCAGAGGGAGCTCCACAAATCATGTTAAACCCAGATTCGGCTCAAACAAGGGACTAAACACGTTTCGCAATTATGCCACATCAATGTGGAACGCCCTATCCAAAGCTGTAAAGGAATGTGAATCACTACCCACTTTCAAAACCGCTCTTAACACTTTCAATGCCAACGACGAGATTACTCGTTTGTTCATGCCGACCGTTCATTGCCAACGACGAGAGATATCGTTTTTTTTTTATTAGCGATTTGAATTCATATTTCATCAATCTAGTCTCACGTTAGTGCTGCAAAAAAAATACCATAATAAAAATATTTCCAGTACGCAGCGTTGGATCAATAAACACGATCCCTTACATTGTTTATGTCTTTATGTTTTTATGTCTTTCATCGAGGACCACCTTGGAAATAAGTATTTTAATTAATGCTTTTAGGGGATATCCTCAGGAGCACAAATTGGTCATGATCATTAGTTTTTATGATGAGTTTGTAATTTCCAAAGAAAAATCAATCAATCAATCAATCATAAATGACACGCGTCATTGAATAGGGAAGTAGCGCGTTGCTGTACGCTACCGTACGACTCGGAGGACGCACTCCTTAGCTGCACAGAATGTAGTCGTTACGGTTAGGATCTTACAGCCCTTTAAAAACAAGAGGAGAATAAGCAGGAGTTATCAAAGACCACGGCGGCCAAAACAAAGGGAGCGGGGGGCCAAACAGGGGGGTGGGGGGGCAAACAGGGGGGGGGACCAAACATGGGGGGGGGGGGCAAACATGGCCTGCAGGCGCCAAGCTGGGCGGTGCTGCTCTATAATCCAGTTGAGTTTCCAGCAGAACACACACCTCGGCCTGCAGCACCAGTGAGGGGCTGTAACACAATCACACATTTCCAGGACAACAGATTTTTCGAGGAAATGGTCGTTTTAGTACATTTTCCAGGCTTTCCATGACGACTCTAGTCTCTGAATGTCCAGCTTTTCCAGGACGAGTGGAAACCCTGTGTGTAGGACTCGCTTTGCTTCTTGGTAACTACTGTTCTAATCATCCCTTAGATCAGTGTTCTATTTTATTTATTTTTTATTTAACCTTTATTTAGGTTCGCTGAGCACGGATGCTCTTTTTCAGCTACAACCACAGTCTGACACTGTTGGCGGATGGGTAACTCCACTGGAGCGGCTGGGGGTTTAGTGCCTTGCTTAGATCAGTGTTCTAATCATCCATTAGATCAGTGTTCTAATCATCCCTTAGAGTGTTCTAATCATCCCTTAGATCAGTGTTCTAATCATCCCTTAGATCAGTGTTCTAATCATCCATTAGATCAGTGTTCTAATCATCCCTTAGATCAGTGTTATAATCATCCCTTAGATCAGTGTTATAATCATCCCTTAGATCAGTGTTATAATCATCCCTTAGATCAGTGTTCTAATCATCCCTTAGATCAGTGTTCTAATCATCCATTAGATCAGTGTTCTAATCATCCCTTAGATCAGTGTTCTAATCATCCCTTAGATCAGTGTTCTAATCATCCCTTAGATCAGTGTTATAATCATCCCTTAGATCAGTGTTATAATCATCCCTTAGATCAGTGTTATAATCATCCCTTAGATCAGTGTTCTAATCATCCCTTAGATCAGTGTTCTAATCATCCCTTAGATCAGTGTTCTAATCATCCCTTAGATCAGTGTTCTAATCATCCCTTAGATCAGTGTTCTAATATTTCCCTGATCTAATGGATGATTATTTATCTACTATTGTTTGATCTGAAGATCGGACCTGAGACGGTTTCCCAGCAGCACAGAGCCGCTCTCCAGAACCTCCTGTTGTTGAGAGGATTCAGGCTCGACAGAAAAGGGGTTCCAGGAAACGGTTCTGATCCTAATTATTATGGGATGTGCAGCGTCGTGTTGCTGCTGGACGGCTCGCAGGGACCTGGAGGCCAGTGTGCGTCCTCTTCTTCATCTCAAACCTTTATTTAAATGTTACTTGTCATGGGCGGTTAGGTGGCGTAGCGGAGATTGCGTTCGTCAGGCAACCCTGGAGACGCTGGATTCGCCTGTTCGAGTCCAGCTCACAGCTCCGGGGTTGTCACCAGCTTGGCTGGCCGTTCACACTAACACAATTGGCAGTATTAGAGGGTGGGAGAAGCTGGCGGGGTGGGTCCGGGTCGTTGTAAACAGCGACTCCTACAGTTCGGTCGGGGCGCCTGCACAGCGCGGATAGGATCTAAGTGGGGTAGTGTGATCCTTCCACACGTTACACCCTCTCAGTGAGAGTCCGCGCTGCCAGGTGAAAAGAAGCGGTTGATTGGCTGGACGTGTGTCGGAGGAAGCACGTGATAGCCTCCACTCTCCCAGACCCACTGTGGGGGGTAGAGTGCGCAGCGACCAGGAAGGGGATTGGGAATTGGCATAACGACTAACATTGGGATGGGAGAAAATCGGAGGAAAAAGGAGGGAGAAAAAGATCAATAAAATTTAAATGTTACTTGTCCTTTCGGACAAGTTATGTTTTTGTAGGTTTTTATTGATTTTTGCTACCGGGCGGTCCAGTAGAGAGAGAGAGAGAGAGAGAGAGAGAGAGAGAGAGAGAGAGAGAGAGAGAGAGAGGAGGAATGGGAGACAGAGGGGGAAGACATTCAGCAAAGATCACCAGGTCCGGGAGTCGAACCCGGGTCGGCCGCGTTGCACCGTAGTGCTGTATGCGGTGCGCCACTCGGGCACCAGGGGCGGATTTAGGATTGTAGGAGATCCGGGGCTTAGCCCAGATAGGTGCCCGCGATAGCGGGCACGGATTTTTTTTACTTCGACACCACAATTTTTAACTTATACCACCACCTTGAAAGTGTTAACACTTTGATTGCCTAAGGTTAAATTCATGATATACCATCCGTTGCCAGCTCTATTTAACATGGAGAAGTTCCCCTTCTTTGCAGGGCTATAACTTTTTAAATTCTATTGCTAGATTGCCATTATTAGGGCCCATTCAAGGTCCTATATGTATTGTTCATGGTGTAGCAACGTTAAACTTTTTCATTCACATATTATAAAGGCAATCATACGAACCGCAGTTGCCTTGAGGCTCCAGGTAATGCGTTGTTAGTCCGACACGCTCCGAATTGCAATCCAAAAAGAAAAGATGACGCTGGTCCAATGTACTTTCAAAACAAACAGGATTTATTGGGAAGCGAGTCACAACAGCCCCAATAGCTGCCTACCACTATAAAACAAACAAAAAGGGTTATGTACATGAACTTAAACTGTCAATCAAATCAAATGCGAATTGAGTGCGGTCAAAAACTATATGGTACCGCTCCACCTGGGCCTGCGTGAACTCTAAATTACCTGCCATGTTATAGGAGTGGTTAGGGGAGCGTGGGAAAAAAGGGGAGTTGACCAGGTAAGTCTCCATCTTGGAATTCATTGACAAATATTAATAAACAAATAAAAACACGAATACTATAATAAACCACATTTCTAAGGGGGCAATAAAGTTACAATTTATCATCATAGGATTTGGCTCCTACACATATTCATACTAAAATATGGTCTAAAGTATAAGTATGTTTTCATCTCTTTCTGCAGCTTTCTCCAGAACGTGATTTATAGCCCCAAATGCATTATATTGATGATGAAATACAGTTTGGTAGGAATCTGTGCGAGATCAAAAATTTCAATTGGACGTACTTCTAGAAGTTTCTACGTATCATCTGATGATGACCGGATGGGCGGGGGATCGTTTATAATTCCGTGGGCAGCGTTAGATGATTCATCCAGAGTGGGTCATATGTTCATCAGAGCAGTTAGTAAAGAACACGTTAGAATATAACGCTGAATCTTACCGTGGCTTCCTCGCGCCGCTGGCAGATGAGCGTGGAACAGATTTGTTTCTATTATGGGATGTAGAAATGCCCGATCTATTTCCAGGTTGTATAATAGTATATACGTCCAAATCATGTTGTTTTTTCGAGTTATTTCCACCGATCGATGTTCACTGTGTGAAGACTGAGTCTCTCTAACATTAGCAAGTGCCCGGACCACATATGGAGTGAGTCCTACCGGGTTAAAGGTTGACATCCGGTTTCGATCTGCCGATCGGCCACCAGATGGCGCTCTTGAACCGCTAGAGGATTGAGAGGAGATCAGAACTGTGTGTCAAGGGCTCCGGATGGAAAATATGATTCCGATCACAGATTTTTGAAATATTGATATCAAAGATGAGTTCCGGCGTCCGCGGCAACTTGAGCATGGCGGGGAATGGCGAGTTCCGGCGTTTTCGGCAGTTAAAGTGTTAATATGCGTCTTTGTTTACAGTTTGATTATCACTGATACAAAGTAAAATAGTGCAGTGCAATAAAATAGTTAGTAAAATAGAATAAAATAATGCAATAGTGCATTGCAATAAAATAGTTATCATCGTATTTTTTCGGGAGGCCGGTAAGGAGTGCATTACAGTAGTCGAGTTGGCTTGAGATAAAGGCATGGATCTGGTTTTCAGCGTCCTTTTGATTTATAAATGGCCGTACTTTGTTTCTAAGGTGGAAGAATTAAGTTTTTGTCAACTTGTTGATTGTGATTTAAAGCTTAGGTCTGAGTCTACCATAACACCAAGACTTAACTCACTCAAATACAGTTAGCAGCTGGATAGACCACAGATGGAAATTAGCTTCTGCTAAATCTGGTGCAAACATATTTTCATGTAACAATGATGAATTGTAAAAAAAAAAAAAAAAAAAAAAATATATATATATATATATTTTGAAAATAGATTCGGGGCTTTTCAGAAAACATTCGGGGCTTGAGCCCAAGTAGCCACCCCCTAGCCCCGCCCCTGTCGGGCACCCCTTCAAACCTTTATTTAAACTCAAAAGGTGTTACGACGACCCTGGCTCAGAGGGAAGCAACATAAAGGGGACACAGGCACCAAAGGTCAAGTTTAAACCAAAAGGATATATTTATATTTATTATAATTACTAACACAAACACAGAGTTAATTGTGGTGGGAGGGGGGGGGGGGAGACACTGCTCCCACAGTAGAGTGGCAGCGTGGGGGGCGGGGGAGGGGCTGTGTGGGGAGCGGGGGAGGGGCTGTGTGGGGGGCGGGGGAGGGGCTGTGTGGGGAGCGGGGGAGGGGCTGTGTGGGGAGAGGGGGAGGGGCTTTTGAGCCCTGACAGGCAGCTTAATAATTAGCAGCTGATTGCTGCAACACAGGACACAGTGACACACAGCCTGGCACGTAACACACAGCCTGGCACGTAACACACAGCCTGGCACGTAACAAACAGCCTGGCACGTAACAAACAGCCTGGCACGTAACAAACAGCCTGGCACGTAACACACAGCCTGGCACGTAACAAACAGCCTGGCACGTAACACACAGCCTGGCACGTAACACACAGCCTGGCACGTAACACACAGCCTGGCACGTAACACACAGGCTGGCACGTAACAAACAGCCTGGCACGTAACACACAGCCTGGCACGTAACAAACAGCCTGGCACGTAACAAACAGCCTGGCACGTAACAAACAGCCTGGCACGTAACAAACAGCCTGGCACGTAACACACAGCCTGGCACGTAACAAGCAGCCTGGCACGTGACACGCAGCCTGGCACGTAACACACAGCCTGGCACGTAACAAACAGCCTGGCACGTAACACACAGCCTGGCACGTAACAAACAGCCTGGCACGTGACACACAGCCTGGCACGTAACAAACAGCCTGGCACGTAACAAACAGCCTGGCACGTAACACACAGCCTGGCACGTAACAAACAGCCTGGCACGTAACAAACAGCCTGGCACGTAACACACAGCCTGGCACGTAACAAACAGCCTGGCACGTAACACACAGCCTGGCACGTAACAAACAGCCTGGCACGTAACAAACAGCCTGGCACGTAACAAACAGCCTGGCACGTAACACACAGCCTGGCACGTAACAAACAGCCTGGCACGTAACAAACAGCCTGGCACGTAACAAACAGCCTGGCACGTAACAAACAGCCTGGCACGTAACAAACAGCCTGGCACGTAACACACAGCCTGGCATGTAACAAACAGCCTGGCACGTAACAAACAGCCTGGCACGTAACACACAGCCTGGCACGTAACAAACAGCCTGGCACGTAACACACAGCCTGGCACGTAACAAACAGCCTGGCACGTAACACACAGCCTGGCACGTAACGAAAGGCAACGGAGGTCCCCCTCTTTTAAAGTCACGTCGAGTGAACATACAGAGTTAAGCAACAAAGGCATGTGAAATCACACGGCATGTAAAATCACACGGCATGTGAAATCACACGGCATGTAAAATCACACGGCATGTAAAATCACACGGCATGTGAAATCACAACAGTAAGACAAGTCAGGATAACAAATGAATTAAAACACGTACAACTTGATGGACAAAGGTTGGAGATCAAGGTGTTAAACTCTGCAACACAGAGGAGAGAAGCTCCAGCTTTAACCCGTTCACTGCCACGACAGCCGGTTAACCGGGGAAGGCTAAGAGAATTATTAAGGACTTGAGCCACCCGAACAACTGCCTCTTTGAACTGCTGCGGTCAGGCAAGCGATACCGGAGTCTCATGGCGAGCACAGAAAGACTCAGAAGAAGCTTCTATCCCCAGGCCATCAGGCTGCTCAAGGAACAATAAACACTATGCAACAACCATCAAATGCACACAGCACACACACCCACACGCACACACTCACTTAAACAAACAACACACTGCAGCACCCACTCTCCACACTTTAGATCACACAAACACACTTTACACTTTATATTTATTGATAAAGGATTTGCACTACAACTCGTACACCTACTGTGAATTGTACCTAAATTGCACCTCGTCCCATTTCTGCCTTGCACTATATAGTATTGTATATTAGTACACTGCACAGTATTGTATATTGTATGGTAACTACGTCTATTCTGCATCGAACATTGTACATATGTCTAAACTGAACACTGTGACCTAATTTTTTTACTTCTAATTTTACTATGTTATTTTATTTCATACTTATCTTGTCTTGCACAGTCTCTGGAGCGCAACAGTAAGAAGCATTTTGTATAAAAGTATTCTGTACTTCTGTATGACAAATATTAAAGAAACTTGAAACTTGAAACTAACCCTTTCACTGTGACAATACAGAAGGTTAGCCCTTTACTCCATCATTAGCATCATTAGCTCCGCATTTGCGGAGCTAATGATGGAGCATCGCCGTCGGTTGTGTGATAGTAAAGGGCTAACCTTCTGTCGTGTGGCAGTGAAAGGGTTAAGGACCGTTGGAGTTCATTCCATGAGCTACTGTAGATCATAGCAAAATGCAGATTTACCCGGTTCAGAGCAAACTCGACATTCTTCACTATATGTCCATAAAACATAAGAGAATGCCCATAAAAAGGGTGAACATTTTAATAACGTGTGTCTGGGTCTATATTAATATGCAGACCCAGTAAATACCTACTGCTTCAGCTACACAAGAGGTTACTCTGATACACTACTTTACACATAATCGCCACGATAAAAATACCTTACGGGTAACGATGCCACAACACAAGTTTAACGACCTGAATGTGAGGCTTGATTTGATTAATCAATAACCTTCCTCTAAAAACATGACAAGAAACACATTATGCGGCGTAATCACGTCTCCTAAAAAAAACCTGGAGGGGCGAGCGGGTCGGACCGGAGTGTCAGAACTCAGGCGAGGCGCCGGGCCGGATTAACAGAACAGCAGGTTCAAAAAATATATATATATATTACCTTTTTCAGTCCAAGTAAATAACGAGTGAGAACAACAGTTAAAGATTTAATAACCCACGTTCGGTCATTTTATTGTTTTATTTGATTTTTTTTGCAAATATGCTCGAGAAACTACCAGCGATGTTTAAAAGCAATGCAGTGAAAATCAGAGCCGACAGCGCAGTGAGAAGCCGTCACATTCAGAGCGCGTACAGTAGGCTACTACACCAGATGCTTTTCCAGTTTTCTTAAAGGAAAACTCCAACATTTTGGGAAATTAGCTTACCGTCTTCTCCAGAGAGAGACAAGAAGATAGATACCCGGTTTCCTCTCTGCGTGCGTTCAGTAGAAAGCTATCTGGCTGCACGTTAGCCTAGCTTAGCACAATGAATGGAAGCGGACATGACCGGGTAGCCTAGGGATTGTCCAACTAACACCTCTCCCGAAGGCTACTTGGTCATGTCCGCTTCCATTCATTGTGCTAAGCTAGGCTAACGTGCAGCCAGATAGCTTTCTACTGAACGCATGCAGAGAGGAAACCGGTATCTATCTTCTTGTCTCTCTCTGGAGAAGACGGTAAGCTAATTTTCCTTTAACATCACGACAGGTTTAACCAGGTTTCTTAACATCACGACAGTAAGGAAGCATACTAGGACCGCTACTATTCCTAATTTATGCAAATGACATGTCGTCAGCTTGTGACTGCAACTTGTTCCTGTTTGCGGACGACTCAGCCCTGCTGGTCTCTGACAAGAACAAGTTACAGGTTGAAAAAGCCCTCAGCTCGGAACTAGGCAAAATCTGCATATGGCTCGCCGACAACAAACTATCATTACACATGGGCAAAACAGAGTCCATTCTCTTCGGCTCAAATAACAAACTCAGCAAGACCGACGGCTTCTCGGTTACAGTGGGTGACAATATTATCACAAGGAAAGATGAAATTACCTACCTGGGTTCCATCCTAGAGGCTAATCTTTCCTGTGACAAAATGGCATCCAATGTAATAAAAAAAGTCAACCAACGAACGCGATTCTTGTACCGGATCTCCTCTCTGGTAAACAAGAATACCCTGAAGACTCGAGTCTAGCAGGAGCACTCATTCAAGGGTACTACGACTATGCTTGCACCTCATGGTACCAAAGCACCTCAAAGGCACTAAAAAACAAATTACAAACATCTCAAAACAAGCTAGTCAGACTACTACTTGACCTGACTCCTAGAACCCACCTCACCCCTGCCCACTTTGACAACCTAGGATGGCTTAGAGTAGACGACAGAGTACAGCAACTTGCAATGGGCCTGGTCTACAAGATACACTACGCGACCAAGGTACCCATGTACATGTCAAAATACTTCCCAAAGGTCAGTGAATACCACGATCACAACACCAGAGGGAGCTCCACAAATCATGTAAAATCCAGATTCGGCTCAAACAAGGGACTAAACACGTTTCGCAATTATGCCACATCAATGTGGAACGCCCTGCCTAAAGCTGTAAAGGAATGTGAATCACTACCCACCTTCAAAAACACTCTCAAAAAACACCTACGTGAGACTGCAATTCGAAACTGGCCCCTACAAA
Source organism: Notolepis coatsorum (assembly GCF_963971535.1). NCBI lineage: Eukaryota > Metazoa > Chordata > Actinopteri > Aulopiformes > Paralepididae > Notolepis > Notolepis coatsorum. The sequence goes on from NC_140165.1 coordinate 321,099,556, forward strand.
TGTCCTAACCTAGTTGTACAGTAAATGACCAAGTAAGGCTTTGTCAATATTCCAATGTACAGTGTAAAATGTGTGTGTGTCCCCTACCCAACCCCCCCCCCCCCCCCACCTCCAATGTACAGCCCTCACCCAACCCACCCAACCCCACCCCACCAACCTCCTCCAATGTACAGTTTCTACGCCAAATGTATATACACTCCTTTTCTGGACACTTTTGTATCACAAACAGTACTGTATTTGCAAATCTGATATGTCATAAATGTATAGATGTAGCAGTACTGTCTATCTGTATGTCATGTATGTCATATATGTTATGATGAATTGAAAATGGGGGACCCTGGTGGAAACAAGACGAAAGTCTTTCTCTGGTCTGCATCCCCTTAACAATTGTATGTATTGAGATGTACTGTACTGTACCCATTCTGCAATCTGTTAATAAACTTTTCAATCAATCAATCAATCAATAAGATCATAACACAACTCACTCCAGGGCTGCTGCTGGTTTTTCTGGCAGTGATTTACAGAAAATCCCAAGAAGATGGAACAGAAAACAAAATGTCACATACAGTAAGTAGAGAGACCTGGTGAACATGATGAAGGATACAGCCTTAACGGTACAGCGGCGTGAGAAGATACAGCCTTAACACTTTGGGTGCCGTTCACGTAGAGCTACGTTTCTGTTTCGTTATTTCTTTTATTCGCTATTGCCATTCATAATCAATCGAGGCACCTTGTGCATGCTGTCCTGAATGGGTCTGAGATCGCAGACGGTCAATGCCGCCGCCTAACGCCTTGCGGCCGCTATTGCACTCCGTTTGAAACTATGTGGCTTGTTTTCTCGGCCGAGCTGCGGCGTGGGGGCGGGTTCTAAACACTCCGGCAAGACAATCGGTCACCACGGTCTGTATACTGTATAACACTGTACTATACTGTATCAGCATGACACCTCTAAATTGATTGAATAGATGATCGAACGACTTTCTGACTTTAAACAAGACAGAAAACAAATTAATTATGTACAATCAAACAAATAAACAAGTATAAGTATAGTACAAATAAATACACACAATAAAAAAAAATGCATTCAAATGGAAAGAAAGAATACAGAAATTAATGATTTGGGGGCGATTGGTTTGGAATTAAGATAAGGATCAAAGTGCAGCAGTGTCTCAAGCCCCGCCTCTTTACCTGATCCTCCAATCACAACACGTCCCTCATTTGTCCGATTGGAGGCTCACGAAAAGAGGGCGGGGTCAGTTAGAAAGCACCGAGTGTTCTGTAGAGCATTAACGTGGCATCTGACCGCTGAGTAACTCAACACGTGTGACGCCAAGTCTCCTCTTGTAGAGTTGGTACCAGACGGTGCACGACGCTCAGAGCCGGTACCAGACGGGGCACGACGCTCACACCACCATGTCTTTAGGAGCCGGTACCAGACGGGGCACGACGCTCACACCACCATGTCTTTAGGAGCCGGTACCAGACGGGGCACGACGCTCACACCACCATGTCTTCAGGCTCCATGATCCGGGACGGTAATGAACAGCGCCAACATAGATCTGGGAAAAATAATGACTTCTAATCTTAGCTAACCCTAAACTGAACTACTAAATCCGTTTTTTTTTTTTTTTACTGTAGCTTCTGCTATCTATCTATAGAGAGTAATATACTATGGAATTGAGTCTGGCCTTTTGTGTAAGATATCAAGTGTCAGCCCATTATTTTAAGACAATCCGTGTTAAGACGTGTCCATGGGAGTGGGCCGTCACTGTAACGTGATCCTGAGGACCCCCCCCTGGTGAGGGGCCCCCTCCTGGTGAGGGCCCCGTGCATCCATCCTGAGGACCACCTCCTGGTGAGGGGCCCCGTGCATCCATCCTGAGGACCCCCCCCTGGTGAGGGGCCCCGTGCATCCATCCTGAGGACCACCTCCTGGTGAGGGGCCCCGTGCATCCATCCTGAGGACCACCTCCTGGTGAGGGGCCCCGTGCATCCATCCTGAGGGGCCCCCCCTGGTGAGGGGCCCCGTGCATCCATCCTGAGGACCCCCTCCTGGTGAGGGGCCCCGTGCATCCATCCTGAGGACCCCCTCCTGGTGAGGGGCCCCGTGCATCCATCCTGAGGACCACCTCCTGGTGAGGGGCCCCGTGCATCCATCCTGAGGACCCCCTCCTGGTGAGGGGCCCCGTGCATCCATCCTGAGGACCCCCCCCTGGTGAGGGGCCCCGTGCATCCATCCTGAGGACCCCCCCCTGGTGAGGGGCCCCGTGCATCCATCCTGAGGACCACCTCCTGGTGAGGGCCCCGTGCATCCATCCTGAGGACCCCCCCCTGGTGAGGGGCCCCGTGCATCCATCCTGAGGACCCCCCCCTGGTGAGGGGCCCCGTGCATCCATCCTGAGGACCACCTCCTGGTGAGGGGCCCCGTGCATCCATCCTGAGGACCCCCCCCTGGTGAGGGGCCCGTGCATCCATCCTGAGGACCCCCTCCTGGTGAGGGGCCCCGTGCATCCATCCTGAGGACCACCTCCTGGTGAGGGGCCCCGTGCATCCATCCTGAGGACCCCCTCCTGGTGAGGGGCCCTGTGCATCCATCCTGAGGACCACCTCCTGGTCAGGGCCCCGTGCATCCATCCTGAACTACAGACACATCATATCTAGCTAATATTTACCATCATACAGTACTGGGGGGGGAAGGGGGGGGGGGGGGCAGTTCTTCAAAGTGCAAAGAAATATACTTCAGACTCAAATGTTGAATTCACATCAATATTCTTCAGACTCAAATGTTGAATTCACATCAATATTCTTCAGACTCAAATGTTGAATTCACATCAATATTCTTCAGACTCAAATGTTGAATTCACATCAATATTCTTCAGACTCTAGTGTTGAATTCACATCAATATTCTTCACTCAAATGTTGAATTCACATCAATATTCTTCAGACTCTAGTGTTGAATTCACATCAATATTCTTCAGACTCAAATGTTGAATTCACAGCAATATACTTCAGACTCTAGTGTTGAATTCACAGCAATATTCTTCAGACTCTAGTGTTGAATTCACATCAATATACTTCAGACTCAAATGTTGAATTCACATCAATATACTTCAGACTCAAATGTTGAATTCACATCAATATTCTTCAGACTCAAATGTTGAATTCACATCAATATTCTTCAGACTCAAATGTTGAATTCACATCAATATTCTTCAGACTCTAGTGTTGAATTCACAGGAATGTACTTCAGACTCTAGTGTTGAATTCACAGGAATGTACTTCAGACTCTAGTGTTGAATTCACATCAATATACTTCAGACTCAAATGTTGAATTCACAGCAATATACTTCAGACTCTAGTGTTGAATTCACAGGAATGTACTTCAGACTCAGGGTGGGGGACTGGCCTCATTTGTTTGACGCTGTGGCTCATGTGTGTGCCGTTGTTAACGTGCCTCCAGGTGTTTGCAGATCACTCGTAAGTCGCTTTGGATAAAAGCGTCGACTAAATGACTAAATGTAAATGTACCTCCAGCGAGCATCTCCCCCGTTCCTCCGAGTCGACCTCCAGTACGTCTTCCTCACGCACCGCTTTAGAAGTTATCCTTCGTCTGACCGAGTCTGACGCTTGTTCACATTACAGCACAACACTCCAGCGCAGGGCACAACATGGCCACCGTCGCCATAGAGACGTTTGATCTGATCTCGAGTCACGACGGGGTACAGTAACATGTGTGGCACAGACAAAGGGACGTGGAGGATACGGACATGTAAACACAGGGAACACAAAGGCAAAACAATCCTGCTCCGTGATCACCCAGCACAACTGCTGCCTCCTCTGGACTCACGCTCTGGGACGAGGGACGAGGGCGTGAAGTCCATCTGAAGTGAGTTTGTCCAAAGCTGGAGGCTTTTAGGGAACAGGAAACGGGCCGGATGACTGAAGGAAGGCTTCTCTTCCCCACGCGTTGACCACGTGATTGCTTTTCAACACACGGCGGATCACAGAGGCATCGGGACGACAGGATCACAAACACAAACCAGGTGTCGTCCCGTAATCCAGAGCTGTTCTCTCCGTAATCCAGAGCTGTTCTCTCCGTAATCCAGAGCTGTTCTCTCCGTAATCCAGAGCCGTTCTCTCCGTAATCAGAGCTGTTCTCTCCATAATCAGAGCTGTTCTCTCCGTAATCAGAGCTGTTCTCTCCGTAATCAGAGCCGTTCTCTCCGTAATCAAAGCCGTTCTCTCCGTAATCAGAGCTGTTCTCTCCGTAATCAAAGCCGTTCTCTCCGTAATCAGAGCTGTTCTCTCCGTAATCAGAGCTGTTCTCTCCGTAATCAAAGCCGTTCTCTCCGTAATCTGAGCTGTTCTCTCCGTAATCCAGAGCTGTTCTCTCCGTAATCCAGAGCTGTTCTCTCCGTAATCCAGAGCCGTTCTCTCCGTAATCAGAGCTGTTCTCTCCGTAATCCAGAGCTGTTCTCTCCGTAATCAGAGCTGTTCTCTCCGTAATCAAAGCCGTTCTCTCCGTAATCAGAGCTGTTCTCTCCGTAATCAGAGCTGTTCTCTCCGTAATCAGAGCTGTTCTCCCCGTAATCAGAGCTGTTCTCCCCGTAATCAGAGCTGTTCTCTCCGTAATCAGAGCTGTTCTCTCCGTAATCAGAGCTGTTCTCTCCGTAATCAGAGCCGTTCTCTCCGTAATCAGAGCCGTTCTCTCCGTAATCAGAGCCGTTCTCTCCGTAATCAGAGCCGTTCTCTCCGTAATCAGAGCTGTTCTCTCCGTAATCAGAGCTGTTCTCTCCGTAATCCAGAGCTGTTCTCTCCGTAATCCAGAGCTGTTCTCTCCGTAATCCAGAGCTGTTCTCTCCGTAATCAGAGCTGTTCTCTCCGTAATCAGAGCTGTTCTCTCCGTAATCAAAGCTGTTCTCGCCGTAATCAGAGCTGTTCTCTCCGTAATCAGAGCTGTTCTCTCCGTAATCAAAGCTGGCCCAAATGTGTGGTGTGTGTTGTGTGTACACGTCCGGTACACCGCGTTCGAAAGCCACGTACGGCACCACGGCTACACTGACGGCTAAATTGAAGTCAGACCCGGGTGGATTATGGTCCGTATCCTGGAGCTTTCAGACGGCGAGGAGGACGAACGTTAAGTCCAGACCCGGTGTGTTTGTTCGCTGGTGTACCGGACGATCACAGCTCCAGACACGGACAGCTTACGCGCACGCACACACACACACACAGACACAGACACACACACAGACACACACACACACACACACACACACACACACACACAGTTCTCGTGACAGCATGATGAATTGAAAATGGGGGACCCTGATGTAAACGAGACGAAAGTCTTTCTCTGGTCTGCATCCCCTTAATAACAATTGTGTGTATTGAGCCGTACTGTATTGTACCCGTTCTGCAATCTGTTAATAAAGTTTTCAATCAATCAGTGAATCAGAACAGCAGCTTGTCCTGGCCCTTGGAGAGGCAGTGGAGCAGGCTCTTGTCCTGGCCCTTGGGGAGGCAGTGGAGCAGGCTCTTGTCCTGGCCCTTGGGGAGGCAGTGGAGCAGGCTCTTGTCCTGGCCCTTGGAGAGGCTGTGGAGCAGGCTCTTGTCCTGGCCCTTGGAGAGGCTGTGGAGCAGGCTCTTGTCCTGGCCCTTGGAGAGGCAGTGGAGCAGGCTGCTCTGGAAGGCCTCCTCTGGGACCTCAGGCACCAGGAGCTCCAGCAGAAGGTCACAGAGGCAGTAGACCAGGTGTCTGGGGGGGAAACAGGACCAAACGTCTCACATCCTGCTCTCCATCAGCGTAACAGCCAGGGGTGTAAAGTAGTGTACTTCGTTACAATACTTAAGTACTGTTTTTTTGGGGGGATTTGTACTTTACTCTAATATTATTAGGTTTGTATACTTGTACTTTTACTCAATTACATTTCAGAGAAAAAAAACATACTTTTTTACTCCTTACATTTACAATGCAGACCTACAAAGTACAAAGTTAGAATCCTGCAGGTCCAACTATTTTAATTAGTATATTTCTTTCTCTGGCCGAACTAACGTTAACGTTATTAATCCTGCGGCTGCGCTTTATTTAAAAACAGCCAATCAAATCCCCATTGATGGAAAATGAACCCGCCCATACCCATGCTGATTGGTCCTTGTGCAAGACTAGAAAGCGGGGATCTTTGATTAAACACCTGCTATCAGAAGAATAGACGGTCAGAAAAAAAGTTTTAACTTTTTAGTACTCAAGTACATTTAAAAGTAGAAACTTCTGACTTTTACTCAAGTGTGTTTTTAGCCAGATACTCTGACTTTTACTAAGTAAGATTTTGAGACAGTACCCATACTTTCACTTAAGTATAATTTCTGGGTACTTTTTACACCCCTGCATATACTGTAGCAATATAGTCAACATTAGTTTTAGAGGTCCTAAACTCTGGAACACTCTGGAACACATCATTGAGGTCAACAACCTCCGTATCTATCTTTAGAAAGCAACTAAAATGCCATTTAATTTCATCACGAATCATCAACATATTAACCCATTCTTTGCCGGAGCTTATAAACATCCTTGTAGCCTCTCTGCCAGCTCTATTTGTCTATGGAGATGTTCACCTTCTTTGCAGGGCTATAACTTTTTAAATTGTATTGCTAAATTGACATTACCATGGCCCATTCAACATCAATTATCTATCGTTCAGGATGTAGGAACGTTTAACTTTTTCATTCACACATTCATACAATAATACGGTCTAGAGTAAAATATGTTTTTATCGTTTTCTGCAGTATTTCATAGAACGTGAGATATAGCCATAAATGCATATATTAGATCATCAAATGCAGTTTGATACCGATCGACGCCAGATTAAAAATTTCAACTGTACATGATCCTAGACGTGTTGACTGATCATCTGCGGTTGACCGGAGGGGGGGGGGTCGTTTATAATTCCGTGTCCGACGTTAAATCATTTATGTAGTATGGGTGATATATAGATCAGAGCAGTTTGTATCGAAAATGGTAAAGAAAAACGCTGAAACTCACCCCAGGTGATGAGCGTGGAGCAAAAAGATCGCTATTATGGGATGTTGATCTAGGTGATCCAGTTCCGGTTTGTATAATACTAATTGTAACTGAGGGGTACAATTCCCTGACTGTATTGAGAGTATGGTATCATTAAACCACTACTTAGTTATGTACTTTAATTACTGGCCATACAGTACACGGTATATCTGGTGAACACCCACACAAGAATACGGCTTGACAAAGAAAGTTCTATTTAGAGGTATTTATTATTAGAGCAGCAACGGTAGGTTACAGATTGAGAATTATGATTGCGCTTGTAAGGCGAAGAACACTTAAGTAAGTCAAGAGCGTAAGTCCATGAGCATAGTAAGATGGGTATAACTGACGCCACCTGTAGCATAAGAATTATATAAGGCACACTCGTAGTCAGCTGGAGACACTAAGGGGTTCCCTCCGGTTGTAAGCCAGCAGGGTAGAGGAATGTTCGGGAGCAAAGTCTGGATCAACGCGGAATAACGAGGCTCCAGATACAGGAGCCAGTGCAGTAATCCCTTGGTCCGTAGACAAAGCAACAGCTATACTCCAGTATGCACGACAGCATGGATGAAAGCTAGCCAGCCTCTGTGGTCCTAGAGGCGGGCTCGATGGTGCTCCTCACAGGGTAGATCCCACACAGCAGTGGAGTAGACGGTTCTCTGCTCCAGCAGCCACAGTACCAAAGCAATATAATCCAGCCGGAAAAGGCTCTGCATTCGCCGGTGTAGGTTCTCCGGTGCACATATCCAACGGTTCTCGTCTAGGACTCCTCGGGTGGTGGCGCGAGTTTAGGCCGCCCAGCCTGGATAAGTGCACTAGCTAGAGTACGACGAACCGGTGGTAATGATGGTCACGGAGAACGGTAGCCGCACGATACACTATAAATAATAGACTATTACTTCACAATAGAATAAGTCGAACTCGACGATACAGCGTTAAACTCTGACACTTTAGCTATCTATTCGCACACGGTTCTCAAGGCTCTATTCAGGGGCAAAAGGCCCACTTCACGGCACGTTGTATCGTGGTGAAGGCTTCAACGTTTAGGTACTCAACTACTGCTGTATCCACCTGCGACGTATTTATACGTAAGGTGAATAATCTAGTGCCAACCTCAGTTCTGTCTCGTATTACTGCGCAAACCTGGACATGTTGAGACATGCCTTGGCGGTGGCTTTGAACTTGCCATTGGGGGTATGGCCGTTGGCGCCTAGGGGTCGCTGTCCAATAGGAGAACGAATATTATGGTCTGGCCTGTACCTAGGTAAAGGGATATTCCGTGTATATATACAAAGAATATACAAGGGATATCAGACGATATACAAATATTATACAAGGTATCTCAAGTAATAAATATATATATTCGGTTTAATCTGACCCTTTGTAACACTAATATACGTCCAATCATGTTGTTTATTGAGTTATGGCAACGGATCAATATGCACGGTGTCTGGATAGAGTCCCGCGAGCGATAGCGAGTGGCCGGACAGAATAGGGGACGGACTAAGCACTTCCGGCCACTTACGGTTTTGGCAACTCGCCGATCGGCCACCAGGTGGCGGTATTGAAGCGTTGCAGAGTTGAGCGGAGTCCTACAACACCAGCAAAGACTCCATGGGTGAAATGTGAATACCATGACGAAAATATGAAATATTGATCTCAAAGACGCCGTAACCCGTCATTGGCAGATTACGCATGGCGAGGAATGACGTGTAAACACGTCATCGGCGGAGAAAGGGTTAAGTTAGTCCTGTGTTACCAATATGGCTGGTTCTTTTTCTTCATTATATATTTATCATATGTTATTCTCCTCTCCTTTGCCTTCTTGTACTTTTTTCTTTTCTTGTCATTGGCTCTTGTTGATGTGTTTTGAACATGATATCTATCCGTGTCTATCTTCCATTTTGTCGTTATAGTGTTTGCCTTATGTCTCTGATCTTGTTTTGTGTTTCTTTTCTTGACCATGTTTACATGTTTTACGTTCATATATGATTATGGATATTGATGGGACGGGAGTGGAACTTTGTACACGTTCCCTCCTAGCACTGTTTTTAAATAATGTGCTAAATAAATAAAATAAAATAAACTATAACGTATGAAGTATATCACGGCGACATACCGTATGCATACTGCACCTTATGTGCATACTGTATGTATGTTTTATTATTCTTTATAAAAACAAGAAATATGATGTTAGATGTTTTATTATTCTTTATAAAACAAGAAATATGATGTTAGGTGTTTTATTATTCTTTATAAAACAAGAAATATGATGTTAGGTGTTTTATTATTCTTTATAAAACAAGAAATATGATGTTAGATGTTTTATTATTCTTTATAAAAACAAGAAATATGATGTTAGATGTTTTATTATTCTTTATAAAAACAAGAAATATGATGTTATGTTTTATTATTCTTTATAAAAACAAGAAATATGATGTTAGATGTTTTATTATTATTTATAAAACAAGAAATATGATGTTAAATGTTTTATTATTCTTCATAAAACAAGAAATATGATATTATATGTTTTATTATTCTTTATAAAAACAAGAAATATGATGTTAGAAGATGTTTTATTATTCTTTATAAAAACAAGAAATATGATGTTATGTTTTATTATTCTTTATAAAAACAAGAAATATGATGTTAGATGTTTTATTATTATTTATAAAACAAGAAATATGATGTTAAATGTTTTATTATTCTTCATAAAACAAGAAATATGATATTATATGTTTTATTATTCTTTATAAAAACAAGAAATATGATGTTAGAAGATGTTTTATTATTCTTTATAAAAACAGGAAATATGATGTTAGATGTTTTATTATTCTTTGTAAAAATAGGAAATATTATGAATATATTATTTATAAAACGTTAGATAGTGGTCGAATGGTGGTTTCTGTTCTTGTGTTTCTGTCTCTCTTGAACCTGAGGCCCGTCTGTGCTGAGGCCCCGTGCTGCACCCCTCTGAGGCCCCCTCTGAGGCCCCGTGCTGCCCCCCTCTGTGGCCCCTGCACCCCTCTGAGGCCCCGTGCTGCACCCCTCTGAGGCCCCGTGCTGCACCCCTCTGAGGCCCCGTGCTGCACCCCTCTGAGGCCCCCTCTGAGGCCCCGTGCTGCCCCCCTCTGTGGCCCCTGCACCCCTCTGAGGCCCCGTGCTGCACCCCTCTGAGGCCCCGTGCTGCACCCCTCTGAGGCCCCGTGCTGCACCCCTCTGAGGCCCCGTGCTGCACCCCTCTGAGGCCCCGTGCTGCACCCCTCTGAGGCCCCCTCTGAGGCCCCGTGCTGCACCCCTCTGAGGCCCCGTGCTGCACCCCTCTGAGGCCCCTGCACCCCTCTGAGGCCCCGTGCTGCACCCCTCTGAGGCCCCGTGCTGCACCCCTCTGAGGCCCCGTGCTGCACCCCTCTGAGGCCCCGTGCTGCACCCCTCTGAGGCCCCGTGCTGCACCCCTCTGAGGCCCCGTGCTGCACCCCTCTGTGGCCCCGTGCTGCACCCCTCTGAGGCCCCGTGCTGCACCCCTCTGAGGCCCCGTGATTCTCGTGATTATTATTATTTTTTTAGCAATCTGAATTCATATTTCATCAACCGAGTCTACCGTTGGTAAACCAGCCCAACCAGGCGCTCAGATGTGAAAAAAGCGCCCCCTATCGTCTCCCAGATGGTAATGCACCCTTTTGGATTGGACTCAATGAAAATGGATGAGAAAAAAAAACTCCGGAATCCACATTTTACTTCTCACGCATGTAACCGGAGCCGATCAGATTCACTGTGGACCCTCAGCACAGCGTGTTTTACAGTATACGCGTTGGATCAATAAAAGGATCGATTTTTGGAATGGCGATCAGGAATTAGAATAATCCATTTGGATACCATCTGATCTCAGGTAATGAATCTATTTTTACCAGTCTTAGGATAATCAGACCTGTTTTCACGGAGATATAAGCTTTTCCCCTATATGTGATATGGCTGTTTGACTGTGCGAGCGATCAGGAACTAAGAGAATCGATTTTCAGCTCGCGGCACCAGCGTGCATACGTACACGTATACTATCGATAATCTAGCGTTTATTTGAAAACGATTCATAAATAGGCCGAAAAATGACAACGTTCTAGAATATTACAGTACAGGGCGTTTATCACGGATTCTTTTTTCCCTCCTTGAAAACGAGGGCTTTTCAAAATGCTATAAAACGGAAATGAACCGATAAAAAAAACAATCCGCTTCGACAATGTTGACTGGAAAATGAGTCATTGATAAGCGACGGGCAGATTAGACACATAGCCATAATTTAAAACATAGATTAGGCGATATTAATGCTAACATTGAAGTGGATGGTGGGCATTCAAGCACTAAATGTGCGCCCCCTGCTGGGCACTGAAAGTGTTAATCATCAGCATCATCATCATCATCATCATCATCATCGTTTTACGTCCCTATTTTCCCACTACAGTGAGGTTGGCCGGGCGTTGACTCCACGCCACTGGAGTCATCATTTTTGGTTTGTGGCTAGTTTTATACCTCGGATGCCCTTCCTTACAGGTAACCCTGCCGGTGAGGACCTAGCCTTTGCGTATTCCTACACACAGGTTTTCTTTAAACTGACTTTAAACTGTTAAACAATAATCCAGAACTACTATTGCACTGTACAAAAAAAAATATTTTATATGTCTGCACTTTATGTGCTCATTTCATGTCTATTCTATTCTACTACTTATTGCACTATTTTACTCTGTCTATTCTATCTTACTCATTTTATTATTGTCTATTTTTAAAACTGAATCAAACCATAAACCAGGTGGCCTGTTTGGGATGTTAGATCCTAATGTGAAAAACTGTGATTTTATATGTCTGCACTTTATGTGCTCATTTATTTTTTTCTGTTGTGAAGCACTTTGAACTGCAGTTTCTGTATGAAAGATGCTTTACAAATAACGTTTTATTATTATTATGATGCCAGGTATTGCCATGCTACTATATTAATACTAATATGTCTCTACTACTCTGCACTCATCACTGCAGCACTCAAGTTTCAACACTGTTTGATGAACATTGTTACTCAGCTGTGTGTGTGTGTGTGTGTGTGTGTGTGTGTGTGTGGTGTGTGGTGTGTGGTGTGTGGTGTGTGGTGTGTGGTGTGTGTGTGTGTGTGTGTGTGTGTGTGTGTGTTTACCTGTTTATGTCCGGGTCCTGCAGGGAGTCGAGAGCGGTCTGCCAGCTGAGCTTGTACTTATCAGAACCCAGCATGTCTGAGATCAGATCTGGAAACACACGGATGTACTTATATCAGAACCCAGCATGTCAGAGATCAGATCTGGAAACACACAGATGTACTTATATCAGAACCCAGCATGTCTGAGATCAGATCTGGAAACACACAGATGTACTTATATCAGAACCCAGCATGTCTGAGATCAGATCTGGAAACACACAGATGTACTTATATCAGAACCCAGCATGTCTGAGATCAGATCTGGAAACACACAGATGTACTTATAGCAGAACCCAGCATGTCTGAGATCAGATCTGGAAACACACAGATGTACTGATATCAGAACCCAGCATGTCTGAGATCAGATCTGGAAACACACAGATGTACTTATATCAGAACCCAGCATGTCTGAGATCAGATCTGGAAACACACAGATGTACTTATATCAGAACCCAGCATGTCTGAGATCAGATCTGGAAACACACAGATGTACTTATATCAGAACCCAGCATGTCTGAGATCAGATCTGGAAACACACAGATGTACTTATATCAGAACCCAGCATGTCTGAGATCAGATCTGGAAACACACAGATGTACTTATATCAGAACCCAGCATGTCTGAGATCAGATCTGGAAACACACAGATGTACTTATATCAGAACCCAGCATGTCTGAGATCAGATCTGGAAACACACAGATGTACTTATATCAGAACCCAGCATGTCTGAGATCAGATCTGGAAACACACAGATGTACTTATATCAGAACCCAGCATGTCTGAGATCAGATCTGGAAACACACAGATGTACTTATATCAGAACCCAGCATGTCTGAGATCAGATCTGGAAACACACAGATGTACTTATATCAGAACCCAGCATGTCTGAGATCAGATCTGGAAACACACAGATGTACTTATATCAGAACCCAGCATGTCTGAGATCAGATCTGGAAACACACAGATGTACTTATATCAGAACCCAGCATGTCTGAGATCAGATCTGGAAACACACAGATGTACTTATATCAGAACCCAGCATGTCTGAGATCAGATCTGGAAACACAAAGATGTACTTATATCAGAACCCAGCATGTCTGAGATCAGATCTGGAAACACACAGATGTACTTATATCAGAACCCAGCATGTCTGAGATCAGATCTGGAAACACACAGATGTACTTATATCAGAACCCAGCATGTCTGAGATCAGATCTGGAAACACACAGATGTACTTATATCAGAACCCAGCATGTCTGAGATCAGATCTGGAAACACACAGATGTACTTATATCAGAACCCAGCATGTCTGAGATCAGATCTGGAAACACACAGATGTACTTATATCAGAACCCAGCATGTCTGAGATCAGATCTGGAAACACACAGATGTACTTATATCAGAACCCAGCATGTCTGAGATCAGATCTGGAAACACACAGATGTACTTATATCAGAACCCAGCATGTCTGAGATCAGATCTGGAAACACACAGATGTACTTATATCAGAACCCAGCATGTCTGAGATCAGATCTGGAAACACACAGATGTACTTATATCAGAACCCAGCATGTCTGAGATCAGATCTGGAAACACACAGATGTACTTATATCAGAACCCAGCATGTCTGAGATCAGATCTGGAAACACAAAGATGTACTTATATCAGAACCCAGCATGTCTGAGATCAGATCTGGAAACACACAGATGTACTTATATCAGAACCCAGCATGTCTGAGATCAGATCTGGAAACACACAGATGTACTTATATCAGAACCCAGCATGTCTGAGATCAGATCTGGAAACACACGGATGTACTTATATCAGAACCCAGCATGTCTGAGATCAGATCTGAAAACACACGGATGTACTTATATCAGAACCCAGCATGTCTGAGATCAGATCTGGAAACACAAAGATGTACTTATATCAGAACCCAGCATGTCTGAGATCAGATCTGGAAACACACGGATGTACTTATATCAGAACCCAGCATGTCTGAGATCAGATCTGGAAACACACAGATGTACTTATATCAGAACCCAGCATGTCTGAGATCAGATCTGGAAACACACAGATGTACTTATATCAGAACCCAGCATGTCTGAGATCAGATCTGGAAACACACAGATGCACTGATATCAGAACCCAGCATGTCTGAGATCAGATCTGGAAACACACAGATGTACTTATATCAGAACCCAGCATGTCTGAGATCAGAAGATTTGAAGCTAGACGTTTTCTTATTCTTTATACAAACAAGAAATATGATGTTATATGTTGTATTATTCTTTATAAAACAAGAAATATGATGTTAGATGTTTTATTATTCTTCATAAAACAAGAAATATGATGTTATAGGTTTTATTATTCTTTATAAAAACAAGAAATATGATGTTAGATGTTTTATTATTCTTTATAAAAACATGAAATATGATGTTAGATGTTTTATTATTCTTCATAAAACATGAAATATGATGTTAGATGTTTTATTATTCTTTATAAAAACAAGAAATATGATGTTAGATGTTTTATTATTCTTTATAAAAACAGGAAATATGATGTTAGATGTTTTATTATTCTTTATAAAAACATGAAATATGATGTTAGATGTTTTATTATTCTTCATAAAACAAGAAATATGATGTTAGATGTTTTATTATTCTTTATAAAAACAAGAAATATGATGTTAGATGTTTTATTATTCTTTATAAAAACAAGAAATATTATGTTAGATGTTTTATTATTCTTTGTAAAAACAGGAAATATGATGTTAGATGTTTTATTATTCTTTATAAAAACAAGAAATGTGATGTTAGATGTTTTATTATTCTTTATAAAAACATGAAATATGATGTTAGATGTTTTATTATTCTTCATAAAACAAGAAATGTGATGTTATATGTTTTATTATTCTTTATAAAAACAAGAAATATGATGTTAGATGTTTTATTATTCTTTGTAAAAACAAGAAATATGATGTTAGATGTTTTATTATTCTTTGTAAAAACAGGAAATATGATGTTAGATGTTTTATTATTCTTTATAAAAACAAGAAATATGATGTTAGATGTTTTATTATTCTTTATAAAAACAAGAAATATGATGTTAGATGTTTTATTATTCTTTGTAAAAACAAGAAATATGATGTTATATGTTTTATTATTCTTTATAAAAACAAGAAATATGATGTTATATGTTTTATTATTCTTTATAAAAACAGGAAATATGATGTTATATGTTTTATTATATCAGGGTCGTCTCATATTCTGACTGATACAGCTGTACCTGGCACGAGGCTCAGAGCCTGTGATTGGAGGATGACAGAAGGAGGCTGTACCTGGCACGAGGCTCAGAGCCTGTGATTGGAGGATGACAGAAGGAGGGTGTACCTGGCACGAGGCTCAGAGCCTGTGATTGGAGGAGGACAGAAGGAGGGTGTACCTGGCACGGGGCTCAGAGCCTGTGATTGGAGGAGGACAGAAGGAGGCTGTACCTGGCACGAGGCTCAGAGCCTGTGATTGGAGGTGGACAGAAGGAGGCTGTACCTGGCACGAGGCTCAGAGCCTGTGATTGGAGGATGACAGAAGGAGGCTGTACCTGGCACGAGGCTCGGAGCCTGTGATTGGAGGAGGACAGAAGGAGGGTGTACCTGGCACGAGGCTCAGAGCCTGTGATTGGAGGATGACAGAAGGAGGGTGTACCTGGCACGAGGCTCAGAGCCTGTGATTGGAGGAGGACAGAAGGAGGGTGTACCTGGCACGAGGCTCGGAGCCTGTGATTGGAGGAGGACAGAAGGAGGGTGTACCTGGCACGAGGCTCAGAGCCTGTGATTGGAGGAGGACAGAAGGAGGGTGTACCTGGCACGAGGCTCAGAGCCTGTGATTGGAGGAGGACAGAAGGAGGCTGTACCTGGCACGAGGCTCGGAGCCTGTGATTGGAGGAGGACAGAAGGAGGCTGTACCTGGCACGAGGCTCAGAGCCTGTGATTGGAGGATGACAGACGGAGGGTGTACCTGGTACGAGGCTCAGAGCCTGTGATTGGAGGAGGACAGAAGGAGGCTGTACCTGGCACGAGGCTCAGAGCCTGTGATTGGAGGATGACAGAAGGAGGCTGTACCTGGCACGAGGCTCAGAGCCTGTGATTGGAGGAGGACAGAAGGAGGCGGTACCTGGCACGAGGCTCAGAGCCTGTGATTGGAGGAGGACAGAAGGAGGGTGTACCTGGCACGAGGCTCAGAGCCTGTGATTGGAGGAGGACAGAAGGAGGGTGTACCTGGCACGAGGCTCAGAGCCTGTGATTGGAGGAGGACAGAAGGAGGGTGTACCTGGCACGAGGCTCAGAGCCTGTGATTGGAGGAGGACAGAAGGAGGGTGTACCTGGCACGAGGCTCAGAGCCTGTGATTGGAGGATGACAGAAGGAGGCTGTACCTGGCACGAGGCTCAGAGCCTGTGATTGGAGGAGGACAGAAGGAGGCTGTACCTGGCACGAGGCTCGGAGCCTGTGATTGGAGGAGGACAGAAGGAGGGTGTACCTGGCACGAGGCTCAGAGCCTGTGATTGGAGGATGACAGACGGAGGGTGTACCTGGCACGAGGGTCAGAGCCTGTGATTGGAGGAGGACAGAAGGAGGCTGTACCTGGCACGAGGCTCGGAGCCTGTGATTGGAGGATGACAGAAGGAGGCGGGTGTACCTGGCACGAGGGTCATCAGGCAGCCCAGCGCCCGCTGCGTGGTGTGGTGCCGCTGCTCTGGGCTGCGCTCCGGTCGGGGCTGAGCGGGCAGCGAGCCGCCGGGCCAGACCACCTCCTGGAGGAGCTGCAGGTACGACACCCAGTACTGCGGACAGGTGAGGTTGGCCACGCCCACGTCCAGCCACCTGCAGCAGAACAACAACAACCACACAGAAAGCACACGTCGATTGCACACCCAAAGTAAATTGAAAGCTATTCTTGAACCACTTATATATCAATCAATCAAATTTATTTATATACTGTAGCACATTTAGAGTAGACATGATGACGCTTGTCAACCAAAGTGCTTCACATAGCTAAGAATAAAGAAAAGTATAGAATAAACAGAAGAAAAACATCCAACGTATATATAGACAAGGAAAACAGAACAACACGTCAACACGCAAGACAGGAGTCAGAGTGAGTCGGGGGGGGCCAGGCGGTGTAGGTGGGTTTAGAGTTTCCATTTAAAAGACTCGATGGAGGGGGCAGATCTGATGATGAGATGGGGATGCTGTTCCAGAGGTCCAGGTCTGAGGGGGATTGATTGATTGATTGATTGATTGATTGATTGATTGATTGATTGATTGATTGATTGAAAACTTTATTAACAGATTGCAGAATGGGTACAATACAGTACAGCTCAATACATACAATTGTTAAGGGGATGCAGACCAGAGAAAGACTTTCGTCTTGTTTACATCAGGGTCCCCCATTTTCAATTCATCATAACATATATGACACACATGACATACAGATAGACAGTACTGCTACATCTATACATTTATGATATACCAGATTTGCAAATACAGTACTGTTTGTGATACAAAAAGAGACCAGAAAAAAAGAGTATATACATTTGACGTAGAAACTGTACATTGGATTGGGTGGGTGGGGGGGGACTGTACATTGGAGGTGGTTGGGTGGGGGGGGGGGTTGGGGGGGGGAGGTTGGGTAGGAGGGGTGGGTGGGGGACACTGTACAACTGTACAAACAAAACTGTACATTGGATTATTGACAAGACCATACTTGGTAATTTACTGTACATTGGAGGGGGTTGTGTTCGGACATTTACAGGGGCCAGTTTCGAGTTGCAGTCTCCCGTAGGTGTTCTTTGAGAGTGTTTTTGAAAGTGGGTAGTGATTCACATTCCTTTACAGCTTTGGGGTAGGGCGTTCCACATTGATGTGCCATAATTGCGAAACGTGTTTAGTCCCTTGTTTGAGCCGAATCTGGGTTTTACATGATTTGTGGAGCTCCCTCTGGTGTTGTAATCGTGGTATTCACTGACCTTTGGGAAGTATTTTGGGGGAGAATGGCCTTGATCCTGGCTATGGACCGGAGCTGGAAGAAACACCCCTTCATCACGAGTTATAGCACATGCATGAATCTGGCCTTTTTTTTAAGGAAACATTCTGGATTTTCTTCCACAACAGGAGGAATCGCTCTGAGTGCTACTGTAATAGAGTTACAAAGGTTTGAACACACTGAAATAAAAGTTTTTTTTTTTACTTACATCTGAATTATTTTGCAAAATGGGGCCATGAAGTATTATCTAGTACAGGTCCAAATACCACAGAAAGAGTGTTTCACACATGTTTTTCTAATGGTATGTAGGTATGTTTATCCAAAATGGCCATTGGCACCAATGAAGTAAAGCGTGCAGATGTCGAACTGGTCTGGACCTTTACGCAGCGACAAAACCATATATATCCTGGGAAACATCTCTCAAGTCAGGTATCGTCATTTCCATAATTTCATTGGCTACAAAAACGGTCAATCATTTTCACCGTCAGAGGTGATTGGTCCGGTCACCGGGAGGTGGTAACTTTTTCAAAACTGACGCTCGTTGGCTGTTTGGTCTTATAACCCGAAATTTGAAGCACATAATAGGTCCAGTAGGGTGTCAATCAAATGGCAGCCATCTTAGCTTTCAACCAATGTATTGGTTCAGAGACACTAGAACAGAGGGACGCCGTCAAACAAGGGCAAATGTGCTGCAATGTACGACAGCCTGCCCTCGGAACGTTAACACATTCAGCGCCAAGGACGTCATATTTCGTGTTAACTCGCCATGCGCTTGGCGCCAAACCCCGAGAAAAGTCGGGTTTTAATCGGTATTTCTTTTATTCGCTATATCCATTCATAATTCATCCATCCAGCCTCATGTTATCATTGGGAATGGCTCTGAGATTGCAAATGGCCAATACCGCCGCCTAACGCCTTGCGGCCGGTATTGCACATCATTGGAATCCCTCTGGCTTGGGATGTGCATTGATCTAAGAAGTCCGGTCCGGGTTTTCCTTCTCGGGCATGAGTAACGTTATAACACATGGATTGGGGACACTGGAGCACCGTGGATTCATGTGTTTTGGTGGATAAACGTTTGACACACGACGCGATCAATATTTGGAATGGCGATCAGATCATTGGATTATTCTTTTTGCAGTACATCATAGACGAGGTAAGAACTATATGCTACCAATCTTGCGTTGATCTGATGATTTTTTTTGCCACGACCACAGTGTGTGTGTGTGCCGTTGGCTACGATCAAAGCACGGAGGGTGGCTTCCCCCCCCCCCCCCCCCCCTTTCGTGCATGCATGATGAAACATAATACCGATAATCTAGCGTTGATTTCAGAATGATTCAATAATCAGGCAAGAAATGGCAACGTGTTTAGTGAATTTCACTAAAGGGCTGTTTGGCAGAGTTTCCTGGGATTACACAGGATCACTCTACAACTATACTCACCACGGTATAAAACGGAAATGTATAGATGAAAAAATAATCTGTTTTTTTGCATGTTGACCGGAAGAAACTCACTGACAATCAACGTCGTTATTAGATCCATAGCTATAATATTTAATATAGGTTTAGCACTGCAAACACCGGAACTTATTCCCATTAAACAGAGCGCTGGCACACAACGGCCCAACGCCCATAGCGACCCCTGGCGCTCAAACTGTTAAGAGGTTAAAACAACGCTCTACACCCCCCCCCCCCCCCTAGACGCTCTACACGCACCTCCAGCTACAACACACTAAAAAGCACAACAAGGCCTCTTTAACCAATCTACCAGGGAACTCAACGACACACTAAAAAAACCTGCATTTATTCAGTGACTATGAACGTTTACCGTCATCTCCATTTAACGACCGTGTCATTGTCCGCTAAGAATCGGAGCGAACGCATGGAAAACAGGTCGGCTGAGCGCGCCGTGGAAGGCATGCGTGACCGGGGAACAACGCGCCTGGCAGAGAGAGGGTGATCACCGACGTCACGGCTCTCCCGAGACAATAAATCTGATCATAAACATCTCAGCTCCGGTATTCCAAAACATCCCGCCGTTGCATAAAAACTGTCCCGATCCGGCCCTGTCTCCAGGTGGAGCGGCCCCTGGCCCCTCCTCACGCCGGTTGGTCGGTCGGTCGACCCGCCGTCATTAAAAGGTGCCAGGGAACAAGTCACCGGGTTCAACACCTTGCCCGTGACCTCATCCACAATACACAATACAATTACTTTCAAAAAAAATATTAAGAGATATCTTGCAAACTTGTCAAGTATGTAACTGTTATCTGTGTATTTTTATTTTATAAAAATGTTTTGACTGTAATGTTAGATTTTATAATGTGAATTTGTATATTTGTATTAATTTTTTATTTGTGTGTTTTGTTTTATTTTTTATTCGTATTTTTTGTTGTACATTTGTACTGTATTTGTTGTGTGCAGGACCCCAGGAAGACTAGAGGCTCTGTCATGTGTCTCTAATGGGGATCCTTTAATAAACATAAACATAAACCTTGCCGTGACCTTGCCGTGACCTTGCCTGACCTGGCTAATCAGAGCCTTCAGCGTGGCGTCCCCCCCCCCTCTGGAACTCTCTCCCCCCTGAAACCCGCAGCGCCCCCCAACCCTGGACACCTTCAAAACGGCTCTCAAAACACACCAAGGCTTTTCCCCATTAGTTAGTTTAGTTTAGATTAGGTCCATTATCCCTTACCTTCCCTCATCCTCCCCTTTTTCCCCTACTTCCCTATTGCCCTATCTTTTGTTGTGATTGTGAAGCGACCTTGGGTTTCATGAAAGGCGCTATAGAAATGTGATCTATTATTATTATTATTATTATTATTATTATTATTATTATTATTATTATTATTCTATTATTATTATTATTATTATTATTATTATTATTATTATTATTATTATTATTATTATTATTATTATTATTATTATTATTATTATTATTATTATTATTATTCCCCAAAAGATTGCGTCTCCCTGGACCACCCGACCCCTCAGACATGGTGACCCCATGGTGACCCCCATACCGGGTTACGTTCCCACACTGAACTGAAGCTCTGGGGAGCGGGCCGGAGCCTTGGGAGCCCGTGGCCCCGTCGGGCCTCATGGTGAGTTCTGGCTCCACACCCAAACTGAACTGGGATCAATATGACCCAGAGGTCACAAGCTCAATCTATTGTGTTACTGACCCAGTCCTATTGGAGCCTGTGTGTTACTGACCAGAACCCCCCCGACTAGATGGAAAGGTTATTTAAAGTCCAAAAGGCAAAAAAGAACGTCTATGTTGTCTGAACGGCCAAACAGAACTGTGAAGCAACTGTTTGAAGTAACTAAACGAGAGCCTGTTGCCAACCCGTTGAGAAAGAGGGGATATGAAGATGGTGGACTGATGCTTTAATGGTCTAATGGTCTAGTTCTTTGGCCAGACTGCTGCATGTGTGTGGATGTCTCCATCAGGTCTCGTACAGAGGCCTCAGAGTCCATGTTCATTTACATTTAGTCATTTAGCTGAACGCTTTTATCCAAAGCGACTTACAGGTTAGGTTCTGTACGACAAGTCATCAGGAAGGAAGGGCACAACTCTATCAGCTGAGTAACAATGTTCATCAAAGTGCTGAGTGCTACAGTGTAGGTTAGTTTATTAGGACAAGTGCATGACAGTAAGGCTAGTTAGGGTTAGATTTAATATTCTTATTTTTTCATTTCAGATAATGGTTGAAGAAGTGAGTCTTTAGTCGGCGGCAAAAGATTGGACGGGTTTCGGCTGTCCTAACTGGGGTGGGTAGTTCATTCCACCATTGTGGGGCAAGGACTGAGAAAAGGCAGGTTCTCCTGGATGACCCTCCTGGAGCTCGGATAGAAGTGGGTCTGAGGCGGCCAGAAGATGCAGAGCGTAGGGGTCTTGAGGGTGTGTAGTTAGAAGATGCAGAGCGTAGGGGTCTTGAGGGTGTGTAGTTAGAAGATGCAGAGTGTATAGGGGTCTTGAAGGTGTGTAGTTAGAAGATGCAGAGCGTAGGGGTCTTGAGGGTGTGTAGTTAGAAGATGCAGAGCGTAGGGGTCTTGAGGGTGTGTAGTTAGAAGATACAGAGCGTAGGGGTCTTGAAGGTGTGTAGTTAGAAGATGCAGAGCGTAGGGGTCTTGAGGGTGTGTAGTTAGAAGATGCAGAGTGTAGGGGTCTTGAGGGTGTGTAGTTAGAAGATGCAGAGTGTAGGGGTCTTGAGGGTGTGTAGTTAGAAGATGCAGAGTGTAGGGGTCTTGAGGGTGTGTAGTTAGAAGATGCAGAGCGTAGGGGTCTTGAGGGTGTGTAGCTAGAAGATGCAGAGCGTAGGGGTCTTGAGGGTGTGTAGTTAGAAGATGCAGAGTGTAGGGGTCTTGAGGGTGTGTAGTTAGAAGATGCAGAGCGTAGGGGTCTTGAGGGTGTGTAGTTAGAAGATGCAGAGCGTAGGGGTCTTGATGGTGTGTAGTTAGAAGATGCAGAGCGTAGGGGTCTTGAGGGTGTGTAGTTAGAAGATGCAGAGAGTAGGGGTCTTGAGGGTGTGTAGTTAGAAGATGCAGAGTGTAGGGGTCTTGAGGGTGTGTAGTTAGAAGATGCAGAGTGTAGGGGTCTTGAGGGTGTGTAGTTAGAAGATGCAGAGCGTAGGGGTCTTGAGGGTGTGTAGTTAGAAGATGCAGAGCGTAGGGGTCTTGATGGTGTGTAGTTAGAATATGCAGAGTGTAGGGGTCTTGAGGGTGTGTAGTTAGAAGATGCAGAGAGTAGGGGTCTTGAGGGTGTGTAGTTAGAAGATACAGAGCGTAGGGGTCTTGAGGGTGTGTAGTTAGAAGATGCAGAGCGTAGGGGTCTTGATGGTGTGTAGTTAGAAGATGCAGAGTGTAGGGGTCTTGAGGGTGTGTAGTTAGAAGATGCAGAGAGTAGGGGTCTTGAGGGTGTGTAGTTAGAAGATACAGAGCGTAGGGGTCTTGAGGGTGTGTAGCTAGAAGATGCAGAGTGTAGGGGTCTTGAGGGTGTGTAGTTAGAAGATGCAGAGTGTAGGGGTCTTGAGGGTGTGTAGTTAGAAGATGTAGAGTGTAGGGGTCTTGAGGGTGTGTAGTTAGAAGATGCAGAGTGTAGGGGTCTTGAGGGTGTGTAGTTAGAGACCATAGAGACCATCAGAGTCCATGTTCAGAGAGACTGCAGGACAGCAGCTCAGAGAGACTACAGCAGCCGTAGGATCTTGTGAAATCAGCCACATCGAGACACGAGGAAACGAGGCCCTGGAGGACAGCTGTGCGGCTGCCAGGGGGTCTGCCTTCACACACACACTCACACACACACACACACACGCAGGCAGGAACACACACACGCAGGCAGGAACACACACACACACAGGCAGGCACACACATAAAAACACACACTCCGGCACGCACACACACATATGTGTGACACATAACACTTTTCTACCCTGAGTCATTTTCAGATGTAGATACTGTATGATGATAAAACATGGTGATACAGTTTAACGGCACGTTGCGTAACAGTTAACAACCTGCGCCTGGCGTCCTGAAGACATGTGTGAGACCTCCTTCAGGACACGCCCCCTTGTTTACGCCTCTAGGGCAGTGTCTGCAAGCCCCGCCCCTTCTGTATGCCTCTAGGGGTGTGTCTTCAAGCCCCGCCCCTTCTGTATGCATCTAGGGGTGTGTATTCAAGCCCCGCCCCTTCTGTATGCCTCTAGGGGCGTGTATTAAAGCCCCGCCCCTTATGTATGCATCTAGGGGAGTGTGTTCAAGCCCCGCCCCCTTCTTTCCGCCTCTAGGGGAGTGTGTTCAAGCCATGCTCCCTTATATACGCCTCTAGGGGTGTGTCTTCAAGCCACGCCCCGTATGTATGCCTCTAGGGGTGTGTCTTCAAGCCCCGCCCCCTTATTTACACCTCTAGGGCCGTGTATTCAAGCCCTGCCCCCTTATTTACGCCTCTAGGGGGTGCCTGATGTCCCGAAGGCGTGTATGCTTTCCGCAACGCAGTTGTGTTTCCGCGTTCCCGTTTTGAGCTCTGATTGGCCGAGCGTGCGCATGAGCCGCGGTAAGCCTCTCAGCCAGGCAGGAATACTAAACTCCGCTTAACGCAATTTATACAAATGGAAGTATTGATTTCGCCGTAATGAATCATTAAAAAAATATACCGTTAACTGGAATATGTTGTTTCTTTACACATATGTTGGATTATGTAATTGGTTTGTCATGACAAACCAATAAAAAATCGCGAATTAACCGGTGGCTACGACAACACACAGTAACTACATGCATCATTGTTTACAATGAACGGTGGGGCTAATCGAAAGGACTGGACACGGACGCGTTAAACAGCAATCAATTAATTTAATATAACAGTCCGGTTCTGTGTTTGTTTGTGTCTGTAGATTGTTGGTGAACAACTAACTTTAGGTTAGTTTAACTTGTCCGTGTAACATACTGCTGCCACACGGCCGACCTGGGTTCGACTCCCGGACCCGGTGATCTTTGCCCAATGTCTTCCCCTCGTCTATCTCCCATTCCTCCTCTCTCTCTCTCTCTCTCTCTCTCTCTCTCTACCGGACCGCCCGGTAGCAAAAATCAATAAAAACCTACAAAAACATAACTTGTCTGAAAGGACAAGTAACATTTACAATGTAGCCCACATGCAAGGCCTTCTTAAGACTGTGTGAGGCCTAAAAGACTGTCTAACGCCCCGCAGCAACCCTGTCAGCCTCCTCCCCCGGTAACAACGTTTATTTTAGTCGCTAGTCGTTAAAACCTCCGTAGGTGTGCGATGTTTCAACACCGCATACCGACCAGAGACAAGCTCGTTAAATCACAGCGCTTTATGACAGGCCGCACGGGCTGCAGGACACGGAGGCTCGTCCGCCCACACGCGCCCCTCAGGAGCCACTCTCCCCACGACCAGACCCCCCGCTCACACACCCCCCTCAGGAGCCACTCTCCCCACGACCCCCCCACACCAGAAAGGCTGCTGGCCCAGATGGAATAACAGGATGCATACTTAAGTGCTGTTCTAACCAGCTAGCCCCTGTGTTCACCGCCATATTTAATCAATCCCTGGCGGAGTCAGTGGTCCCTGCCTGCTTCAAGATGTCTACCATCATCCCTGTACCGAAGAAACCCTCCCCAACATGTCCAAATGACTACAGACCGGTGGCACTCACCTCTGTGGTCATGAAATGTTTCGAGAGGCTGGTCAAGGATCACATTTGTGCCTCCCTCCCCAGTGATATGGACCCTATGCAATTTGCATACAGGCCAAACAGGTCCACTGACGATGCGGTCTCCCAGGTACTGCACAGCACCCTCTCTCACCTTGACCGCCAGAAGGGGGGCTATGTGAGACTGTTGTTCATTGACTACAGCTCAGCGTTCAACACCATAGTCCCCACCAGACTGGTGGACAAGCTGATCGAGCTGGGTCTGAGCTCCGCTCTGAGCACCTGGATACTGGACTTTGAGTGAAAGACCCCAGGCGGTCAGGGTGGGGGGTCAGACCTCCAACACCATCACCCTGAGCATCGGGTCCCCCCAGGGCTGTGTTCTGAGCCCCCTGCTGTACTCACTCTACACACATGACTGTGTGGCCAAGTTCAGCTCCAACTCCATAGTGAAGTTTGCGGACGACACAGTGTTGGTGGGGCTGATCTCGGACAACGACGAGAAGGCCTACCGGGAGGAGGTTGAGGTACTGGAACGCTGGTGCCAGGACAACAGCCTGCTCCTGAACATTGGTAAAACCAAGGAGCTGATCGTGGATTATAGGAGAGGACAGCAGGAGACACACACACCACTGAGGATAAACGGGGCTACCGTGGACAGGGTGAGCAGCTTCAAGTACCTGGGGGTCCACATCTCAGAGGACCTGACATGGTCAACACACATAGACTCAGTAGTAAAGAAGGCAAAGCAGTGCCTCTACCACCTGAGACAGTTAAGGAAGTTCAGAGTATCTGGGAAGATACTCCAGTCCTTCTACTCTGGAGCTGTAGAGAGCATCTTGATTGGAAACCTGGTATGGAAACAGCACGGCACAGGACAAGAAGGCCCTACAGAGAGTGGTGCGCTCAGCCGAGCGTA
The DNA here is from genome assembly GCF_963971535.1 of Notolepis coatsorum. Classification (NCBI taxonomy): domain Eukaryota; kingdom Metazoa; phylum Chordata; class Actinopteri; order Aulopiformes; family Paralepididae; genus Notolepis; species Notolepis coatsorum. The sequence continues at coordinate 321,125,961 of NC_140165.1, forward strand.
CCACGGGTATTGCACTACCAACCCTGCAGGTCCTATACAACAAGAGGTGCAAATCCAGAGCCTGCAGAATAATGAAAGACCCTCACCACCCCAACAACAGCCTGTTCATGCTGCTGAGGTCAGGCAAACGCCTGCGAACCCCAGTAACGAGGACAGAGAGACTTCGGCTCAGCTTCTTCCCCCAGGCCATCAGAGCCTTGAACACTGAACTCTCCACGCACAAGCACACATGAGCACACACACAACACACACACTGTACACGCTCACACACTAGCAGCCACTTTAACATGAGCACACACACACTCATGCTGCACACGCCCACACTTATGGCCACTAAGGAAAGGTCACTTTAAGAATAGTATAGTATAACTTGAGATTGTATAAAATAGCAGTGTACATAAAGACCCAGTGCCTCATCCGTAGCTAACAGTGCATTGCACTGCCACAGGACCTAGCATGTCCTACCACGACGCCCCCCGCCCGTTTGAAGCGGGCGACACTCTCCCAGAGAGAGTTACACAACGATAAGACAGACAGACACACAGGTTTCCAGTTGGTTTTACTGCGTCGTCACGTGTTGCCCGTGGGGAACAGAACGTCTCGCTCCAGCGCTCCGTCAGCGCCTCCTCTCCTCTGCGACGTCCTGGACGAGCGGCGGGGTGCATGGAGTGGAGTTAACTAGGTGGTTTTTAACGACCGCTTTAACCACACGCTGCAGCGGTCGGGCGGCCGTTTAACTACATTCTATACATCGGTAGCCTTTTCAGTAGTTGATTACTCTGGGTCGTGTGGTTTAAGGTAGTTAACTAATTACAGTAGCCGACTACTTTGAGTCATGTGGTTTATGTGTAGTTAATTACAAATGACATTTTTCCCTTTTTCCCCCAAAAGTTCTCTTCTCCTCTTGAGTCTGCTGTGTCTCAGGGCTCTACACTCTGACCTGCTGTGTCTCAGGGCTCTACACTCTGACCTGCTGTGTCTCAGGGCTCTACACTCTGACCTGCTGTGTCTCATCAGGGCTCTACACTCTGACCTGCTGTGTCTCAGGGCTCTACGCTCTGACCTGCTGTGTCTCAGAGCTCTACACTCTGACCTGCTGTGTCTCAGGGCTCTACACTCTGACCTGCTGTGTCTCAGGGCTCTACACTCTGACCTGCTGTGTCTCAGGGCTCTACACTCTGACCTGTTGTGTCTCAGGGCTCTACACTCTGACCTGCTGTGTCTCAGGGCTCTACACTCTGACCTGTTGTGTCTCAGGGCTCTACACTCTGACCTGCTGTGTCTCAGGGCTCTACACTCTGACCTGCTGTGTCTCATCAGGGCTCTACACTCTGACCTGCTGTGTCTCATCAGGGCTCTACACTCTGACCTGCTGTGTCTCAGGGCTCTACACTCTGACCTGCTGTGTCTCAGGGCTCTACACTCTGACCTGCTGTGTCTCAGGGCTCTACACTCTGACCTGCTGTGTCTCAGGGCTCTACACTCTGACCTGCTGTGTCTCAGGGCTCTACACTCTGACCTGCTGTGTCTCAGGGCTCTACACTCTGACCTGCTGTGTCTCAGGGCTCTACACTCTGACCTGCTGTGTCTCAGGGCTCTACACTCTGACCTGCTGGGTCTCAGGGCTCTACACTCTGACCTGCTGTGTCTCATCAGGGCTCTACACTCTGACCTGCTGTGTCTCAGGGCTCTACACTCTGACCTGCTGTGTCTCATCAGGGCTCTACACTCTGACCTGCTGTGTCTCAGGGCTCTACACTCTGACCTGCTGTGTCTCAGGGCTCTACACTCTGACCTGCTGTGTCTCATCAGGGCTCTACACTCTGACCTGCTGTGTCTCATCAGGGCTCTACACTCTGACCTGCTGTGTCTCATCAGGGCTCTACACTCTGACCTGCTGTGTCTCAGGGCTCTACGCTCTGACCTGTACGTTCACTACAGAAGGTTAACCTTTCACTACCACACTACAGAAGGTTAACCTTTCACTACCACACTACAGAAGGTTAACCCTTTCACTACCACACTACAGAAGGTTAACCTTTCACTACCACACTACAGAAGGTTAACCCTTTCACTACCACACTACAGAAGGTTAACCCTTTCACTACCACACTACAGAAGGTTAACCCTTTCACTACCACACTACAGACTGTTAACCTTTTCACTGCCACACTACATACGGTTAACACTTTCACTACCACACTACATACGGTTAACCCTTTCACTACCACACTGCAGAAGGTTAACACTTTCACTACCACACTACAGACTGTTAACCCTTTCACTGCCACACTACATAAGGTTAACCCTTTCACTACCACACTACAGACTGTTAACCCTTTCACTGCCACACTACAGAAGGTTAACCCGTTCACTACCACACTACAGACAGTTAACCTTGTCACTACCACACTACATAAGGTTAACCCTTTCACTACCACACTACATAAGGTTAACCTTTCACTACCACACTACAGAAGGTTAACCCTTTCACTACCACACTACAGAAGGTTAACCTTTCACTACCACACTACATACGGTTAACCCTTTCACTACCACACTACATACGGTTAACCCTTTCACTACCACACTACATACGGTTAACCCTGTCACTACCACACTACATACAGTTAACCCTTTCACTACATACGGTTAACCCTTTCACTACCACACTACAGAAGGTTAACCCTTTCACTACCACACTACAGAAGGTTAACCCGTTCACTACCACACTACAGAAGGTTAACCCTTTCACTACCACACTACAGAAGGTTTACCTTTTCACTACCACACTACATACGGTTAACCCTTTCACTACCACACTACAGAAGGTTAACCCTTTCACTACCACACTACAGAAGGTTAACCCTGTCACTACCACACTACATACAGTTAACCCTTTCACTACCACACTACATACGGTTAACCCTTTCACTACCACACTACAGAAGGTTAACCCTTTCACTACCACACTACAGAAGGTTAACCCTTTCACTACCACACTACAGAAGGTTAACCCTTTCACTACCACACTACAGAAGGTTTACCTTTTCACTACCACACTACATACGGTTAACCCTTTCACTACCACACTACAGAAGGTTAACCCTTTCACTACCACACTACAGAAGGTTAACCCTTTCACTACCACACTACAGAAGGTTAACCCTTTCACTACCACACTACAGAAGGTTTACCTTTTCACTACACTACAGGTTAACCCTTTCACTACCACACTACATAAGGTTAACCCTTTCACTACCACACTACAGAAGGTTAACCCTTTCACTACCACACTACATAAGGTTAACCTTTCACTACCACACTACATACGGTTAACCCTTTCACTACCACACTACATACGGTTAACCCTTTCACTACCACACTACATACGGTTAACCCTGTCACTACCACACTACATACAGTTAACCCTTTCACTACCACACTACATACGGTTAACCCTTTCACTACCACACTACAGAAGGTTAACCCTTTCACTACCACACTACAGAAGGTTAACCTTTCACTACCACACTACATACGGTTAACCCTTTCACTACCACACTACATACGGTTAACCCTTTCACTACCACACTACATACGGTTAACCCTTTCACTACCACACTACATACAGTTAACCCTTTCACTACCACACTACATACGGTTAACCCTGTCACTACCACACTACAGAAGGTTAACCCTTTCACTACCACACTACAGAAGGTTAACCCTTTCACTACCACACTACAGACTGTTTACCTTTTCACTACACTACAGGTTAACCCTTTCACTACCACACTACATAAGGTTAACCCTTTCACTACCACACTACAGAAGGTTAACCCTTTCACTACCACACTACAGGTCACTACCACACTAGACCGTTAACCCTTTCACTACAACACTACATAAGGTTAACCCTTTCACTACCACACTACAGAAGGTTAAACGTTCACTACCACACTACAGAAGGGTTAACCCTTTCACTACCACACTACAGACCGTTAACCCTTTCACTGCCACACTACATAAGGTTAACACTTTCACTACCACACTACAGAAGGTTAACCCTTTCACTACCACACTACATGTTAACCCTTTCACTACCACACTACATAAGGTTAATCCTTTCACTACCACACTACAGGTTCTACCTTCTGTAGTGTGGTAGTGAAAGGATTAACGGGGCGAGTGCAATTCTCAGGAGGGTGGAAAAACCCAAAGCTACCGCTATTACTCCTCAGACTAATACTACGGCCGCTACTCCTGGGCTCCAATGAGATCGCCGCCAGCCCCAGTTTAAACAAGCTCCCCTTCCCGTTCCAGCACAAGCCCTGATTCCTTCTGACACTGCAAAAACATAAACACAATCACTTAAGAGCGCACACCGGCTGGAAAATGACCCTGCCTAATTGACATTCAGAATTAAGTCCTGGAAAAAGTGACACGGGCAGAAGTAGCCTGGCTGGGTGGCTGCGACGTGGGCACGGGGGGCGAGCGAGGGGGGAAGCCAGTGTTCGTTTGGAGAAGTGAGCGAGACAATTAATGGATCGTCTAGTGACTGGGTAGAAAAAGAATGTTGATGAGGGGCTGGTTTTTAGATCTTGGCACCGCCGGGCACCGATACAGTTCATTTAGGCAGTGAAGGCCCGCTGGCTGGGGTCCGGTTACCCTGTCCGCTCCCATCCGTCTAAAAAGGAAGATAAAATGCGAGCTGGTTATAAATATTGATCCCTTTAGAAATGTAGCCTAGATTGTAAGTGACATTTATCTACACGGTAGTCTAAACAGCCCCAGCGGGCCGTTGGCGTGTGTGTGTTATTGGACCTACCAGGCTGTGCGGTTCCGTTAGTGTTATTCAGAACGCCACCGCGGCTCTTCTTAGAACGTGAGGTCCACATGGCACCAGCCGTTGACCTCTTAACAGGCGCCCCAAAAAGTGGCCATTTTTGTTTTTTGTTTTTGAGGACTGTGTATTCTTTTTTGCAAACCAAACTATACTTTATACTTATAGCACATGCATGGGCCTGGTCTCTTTTGAAAGATAACATTCTGAAGTTTCTGATACAATAAAGAAAGATCAGTCCTTGCCCCACAATGGTGGAATGAACTGCCCATCCCAGTTAGGACAGCCGAATCCCGTCCAATCTTTCGCCATCGACTAAAGACTCACTTCTTCAACCATTATCTGAAATGATAAAAAAAAAAAAAAAAAACTAACCCCGACTAACCTTACTGTCATGCACTTGTCCTAATAAACTAACCTACACTGTAACACGCAACACTTTGATGAACATTGTTACTCAGCTGATAGAGTTATACCCTTCTTGCTGTCTTGTCGCACAGAACTTGTAAGTCGCTTTGGATAAAAGCGTCAGCTAAATGACTAAATGTAAATGTAAATGTAAGATCACTTTTAGTGCTAATGAAATAGAGTAACATAGGTCTGAACTTGAGTTGTAGAAAAAAATTGGTATGAGCTGGAAAACACCCTGGGTCCATAGCCTGAAGTCTTGTGTAGTATCTCCTCAATATCATAAAAATTCATTCAGAAATGAGTGATTAGGAGCGATTTAGGTAAACTGGGAGAAGAAAAAAAGCTCTGCAGGTTTCGACTCCAATGCATTCTGCGTTTTTTTCTCTTTCCGTTTTCGCTCGTGACTTTTCACCTACAGTAGATCCGTGAGTCGCAGATCCCCACTTATCATTGGAAAAGCCATTGGAAAGCCACTCTCATTAGCAGTGATTTCATCACCTCAAAAGCACTGTTGTTTTTTGAAAGAACTGGGCTTTTGAGGTGATGAAATCACCCAGGCAGCAGTGGTTCGGCAAAAAAAGAATTCCGAGTATATATCTGCTTAGAAAACAAAAATGTCAAAAAGAAATCTTTTATTTCTCCACGTGGTAAATACACAGGACACAACATGTTTACAGGAACGTTTTGGAGTTGTATTTGGAGTGTATTTCGTGACTGTTGGGAACTAGGCTACACACTTCCAGTGAATGATGCTAAGCTAGGCTAACGGTGCGGCTGTTCCCTAAGCCCAATGCATGCACAGAGAAGAAAAGGGTGTGTATCTGGCTATCTGCTGGTCTAACTCCAGGGTAGATGGCAAATAAGCGAATTTCCCCCCAAAAGTTGGCGTGTTCCTTTAACACATACGGCACGCCGAGGGATTCCATGTCAGAGCGCCCGCTCGGTGCCAACCACGTAAAAATCAAAACCCTTCGGCTGCAGTAAATATACAGGCGCTCTGAGTGAAAATAACAGCAGCCAGCGCTAGATGAAAAAAAGAGAAGAAGCCGTATATTTTCCAAACAGTTATGTGTGCAGAACATGAAAAGTGTTTTCGAGGAGCTCGAAGAAGCGAGAGGGGAATTAAAAAAAACCTGTGTAGTCGTACTTTCCGCTAACTTTAGACTTCGGGAGGAGCAGACGTCACGTACTACGCTCTTAAAATAGCCCCGCTGGATAAAAACAAGAGTGTCCAAAAACCAGCTTCACACTTCGGTTTAGATTAAGATGATGGTGCCTTTTAATCGGGGGGGAGGGGGGGGGGGGGGGAGGGGGCCCGTGATCTAAGCGACAAACTATCCGCGCGGCAGACAAACTCTCCAAGATGTTTCCAGGCTAGAGTTTCCAACTCTTTAACGAACCAAAACAATATCAAAGTTAATGACGTTGAATACGATCACTGGGCTACAATTGATCTAGGATATAAAGTGGGACGTATTGATTACAGCCAGCGCTGCAAGTGTTGTTGTGAGAATAGAACGCAGTTGGGGGTCATTTCTCAAGACGGTTATCCGCAAACCGCCGGCCTCAACGACTGCCAAGCCTCCCGGAAGGAGCGGCAGAACTCCACCGGGGCGGCTGCGTTGAAAACAGCACTTCATATATCTGCAAGGTAGAGCTGTTTCCCCCGAAGCCTGTTTTTGGGCTTCGAACTTCGTCAGGGTTTTTCGAACGGACGTTCGAACCTTCGTTTTTAATTACAAAAAATATATATATAAAAAAATATATATATCAGAAAGAAAAATGGTGGCCCTCTGGGGGGGGTGGGGTGGGGTGGGTATGGTGGGCAGTTGGCTGGCAGAAACAGTATAGCTACTCTGAAGCCCAAATACAAAAATACAAAAACAAACCACACAATTTCACTACACAAGTCAAAGCAAAATACACAATCAAACTCAATGAATCTACAGGATTCCCTTTAGTTTAAGAAGGCTTTGCCTGAATTATTAGTTTACTTTTATTTTTACTTCTATTCATTTTATTATTTAAATCTTTTTATTTTTATGTTCTTCCATTTCATTAGTTGTTTTATTCATTTTAATTGTTTTATTCATTTAACTTTTTATCTTTATCTCCTGTAGCACTTTGAGATTTTCACAAATATAAAGTGCGGTACAAATTGAATTTATTATTATTATTATTATTATTATTATTATTATTATTATTATTATTATTATTATTATTATTATTAGTCCGTCTAATTAATAATAAAATCAAATATCCATTTGTAAACACACATTACACATCAGGTTTAACAACTCATCTTCCTCGCTTCTATGAGAATCCCTAGAGGCAGACTCCAACCACTGTTACAAAGCGGCCTTAAAGCCTCTTTCCGTAGCCAGTGCTTTGCAAGAGGTATACAAAAAAGTGTTTTGCCCGATAGAACTCCTGAACCTGTGTGGAATTATATCCGTCTGGCCGTCTCTCGTGGAGTAAGTGTGAGTCTCACACTCACCCAACTAAAATAACTGACCAGATATGCAGGGACTGTAGCATTCCTTATTTTAAAGGTCAGCCCCAACTTAATCTGAGCCACTCTCTTTTCCACTGGTAACCAGTTCAGACCATCAAAGTGTCAAAGAGTCATTGAGATGTGTACGGGGGGTGAAGTTTAACTAACTTATTTTGAGATGTCTGTAATCTATGCTTTATTTGTTTTGGTGAGCAACTATACCAGAATGTACCCGCGTAGTCAAAGTGACACTGCACTAAGGCATCTGCTAATGTCTTCAGCGTGTTTGAATTGAGCAGATATGATTTTCTTGCTAAGAATTCGTTTTTTGTTTTTGGTTCATTTTGGTCAGAGCCTTTAAGGCCATATTCTCCTGACAAAGACTTGCCCAAGTAATTCACAGAATCTTTTGCCGTAATGATAAAATCCCCTTCCAAGGCCGAAAGTCTTTTCAGCTTTATTTTGGAGCCAGAGAGGATTGATTCTGTTTTCCCTACGTGGAGGGATAATTTATTGTCCGATAGCCACATGCTCACTCTACCCAACTCCTTGCTCAAAATCTCTTCCACAACGACCTCGTCTTTATGGGACACCAGGAGTGGCGAGTCATCGGCATACAAAAATAAATGAGTGGAACAAGCTGATTCAAGGTCATTAATATACAGTAAGAAAAACAGAGGGCCAAGCACACTGCCTCAGGGTACCCCACATGTAGTGGCCCTTGGCTCTGAGAGCGTTCCACCAACACCGACCATTTGCTTCCTCCCTGTAAGGTAAGACCTCACCCAGCTGATTGCATTAGTACTGTTAAAGCCAAATGCTTTTAGCTTCATCAGCAGTATTGTGTGGTCAACGGTATCAAATGCTTTCTGAAAATCAAGTAATACCATTCCACAGACTTCCCCCCCCCCCCCCCCCCCCCCGCATCCACTTCTTTTCTATGTGATCCGTTAAGTACAGTAGAGCAAACAGGTGTCACGCCTGGAGTCTGGGCCGCCAGGTCCACAGAACAGACGATGAGCCTGTACTCGTCTGTCTGCACATCCAGAAGGACTCGCTCACATGATATAACAGAGCAGTGGGCGGAGTGGGCAGAGCGGACCTTATAGCCCGTGTGCATCTCCTCGCCGCTAACACGCCGTCGCCGTGGTGACCGTGTGTGTGTGGAGTACGAGGATCGTGGAGGTTTACAAGAAGACCTCGAGTGAAAAGCTCTCTGCTTCAAGTTCCAACAGCCGTCCTGAATGAAGAAGGACTTACTGAGTGACTCATTATCAACACTCTCAGCACGAGGCCTGTGGACGGTATAGACTGGGGGGGGGGGGGGGGGGGGGGGGGGGCAGTATGGGACTAAACAGACCTGTGGAGACATTGTAGGGTGCATTTAATCTGATTTACTGGAAGGCAGCACTGACGACGCCTCATACCTCCACGCCCACTAGATGCTCCATAGCGATAGAGGGGTGGGGGGTGGGGGGTGGGGGTGGGGGGGGGGGGGGCTATTGAAGAGGCTGGTCCAGTCCCGTGGGGCTCTCCTCATGAAGCCCTGGTACTGCGGTGTTGGTCGGACGCACCACAGTGGTTCTACACGCAATTAATAGCAAACAAAGAAATAATAGATATAAAAACAAGAGCTGCAGCAACTATCAAAGAGTTCCTGACTGCACAGTTTAGCACCATTTAATACAGTTTAACACGGTTAACACCATTTAATACAGTTTAACACGGTTAACACCATTTAATACAGTTTAACACGGTTTAACACCATTTAATACTGTTTAACACGGTTCCACACCGTTTAACACAGTTTGACACAGTTTAACACCGTTTAATACAGTTTAACACTGTCTCTGAATGACTGTGGGTCAAACTGAAGAGTAAAAATGTGCTACGGAAGACAAAATTAAAAGTATTAATTAAAAAGTATTAATTAAGAATAAACTCTTCGGGGATCTAAGTTGTTGTCGGAACATTAGCCTCTGTGCTTTCACACAAGGCTTGTGGTCATTCTGCACATACTACACACGTGTGTGAGTGTGAGTGTGAGTGTGAGTGTGTGTGTGTCTGTGTGTGTGTCTGTGTCTGTGTCTGTGTGTGTGTGTGTGTGTGTGTGTGTGTGTGTGTGTGTGTGTGTGTGTGTGTGTGTGTGTGTATGTGTGTGTGTGTGTGTGTGTGTGTGTAGTGTTGGTGGATGCTGCCACCAGGAGGCAGGTCAGTGCAATATGAGGTGATTATATGAGGTGTCATTTTCCAAAAACATTCAGCCAAACAGAACTATAAAGATCTTGACTTAGCGGCACGGTGGTGTAGTGGTTAACACTGTCGCCTCACAGCAAGAAGGTCCAGGGTTCGATTCCCGCTTGGGGACCAGGTTTCCATGATGCACCCAGGTGGGGTATCTCCCAGGTCTTTCTGTGTGGAGTTTGCATGTTCTCCCCCTCTGTGCTCGCAAGGGTTTCCCCTCTGATAAGATAAACCCAATGGAAAAACATGCACAACAATAGATCGCTAACGCTGTGGCGTCCTTGACGAAGACGGACAGGAGCACTTGGATTGGATGGGTTAATCGCAGATACGAATTGCATGCATCGCATGTGTGCCGATTGATGACCTCTGAGCAGGTCCTAAATTATTATTATTATTATGACTTGATCCGTGACTATTCTCCTGCTCCGTGACTATTCTCCTGCTCCGTGACTATTCTCCTGCTCTGTGACTATTCTCCTGCTCCGTGACTATTCTCCTCCTCTGTGTCTATTCTCCTGCTCCGTGACTATTCTCCTGCTCCGTGACTATTCTCCTGCTCCGTGACTATTCTCCTGCTCTGTGACTATTCTCCTGCTCCGTGACTATTCTCCTGCTCTGTGACTATTCTCCTGCTCCGTGACTATTCTCCTGCTCCGTGACTATTCTCCTGCTCTGTGACTATTCTCCTGCTCTGTGACTATTCTCCTGCTCTGTGACTATTCTCCTGCTCTGTGACTATTCTCCTGCTCTGTGACTATTCTCCTGCTCCGTGACTATTCTCCTGCTGTGACTATTCTCCTGCTCCGTGACTATTCTCCTGCTGTGACTATTCTCCAGCTCCGTGACTATTCTCCAGCTCTGTGACTATTCTCCTGCTCCTCTGTGACTATTCTCCTGCTCCTCTGTGACTATTCTCCTGCTCTGTGACTATTCTCCTGCTCTGTGACTATTCTCCTGCTCCGTGACTATTCTCCTGCTGTGACTATTCTCCTGCTCTGTGACTATTCTCCTGCTCTGTGACTATTCTCCTCCTCTGTGACTATTCTCCTGATCCGTGACTATTCTCCTGCTCCGTGACTATTCTCCTCCTCTGTGACTATTCTCCTGCTCTGTGACTATTCTCCTGCTCCGTGACTATTATCCTGCTCCTTGACTATTCTCCTGCTCTGTGACTATTCTCCTGCTCTGTGACTATTCTCCTGCTCTGTGACTATTCTCCTGCTCCGTGACTATTATCCTGCTCCTTGACTATTCTCCTGCTCTGTGACTATTCTCCTGCTCTGTGACTATTCTCCTGCTCTGTGACTATTCTCCTGCTCCGTGACTATTCTCCTGCTCTGTGACTATTCTCCTGCTCCGTGACTATTCTCCTGCTCTGTGACTATTCTCCTCCTCTGTGACTATTCTCCTGATCCGTGACTATTCTCCTGCTCTGTGACTATTCTCCTGCTCTGTGACTATTCTCCTGCTCCGTGACTATTCTCCTGCTCCTCTGTGACTATTCTCCTGCTCCTCTGTGACTATTCTCCTGCTCCGTGACTATTCTCCTGCTCCGTGACTATTCTCCTGCTCCGTGACTATTCTCCTGCTCTGTGACTATTCTCCTGCTCCGTGACTATTCTCCTGCTCCGTGACTATTCTCCTGCTCCGTGACTATTCTCCTGCTCCGTGACTATTCTCCTGCTCCGTGACTATTCTCTGTGACTATTCTCCTGCTATGTGACTATTCTCCTGCTCTGTGACTATTCTCCTGCTCCGTGACTATTCTCCTGCTCCGTGACTATTCTCTGTGACTATTCTCCTGCTCCGTGACTATTCTCCTGCTCCGTGACTATTCTCCTGCTCCGTGACTATTCTCTGTGACTATTCTCCTGCTCCGTGACTATTCTCCTGCTCTGTGACTATTCTCCTGCTCCGTGACTATTCTCCTGCTCCGTGACTATTCTCCTGCTCCGTGACTATTCTCCTGCTCCGTGACTATTCTCCTGCTCCGTGACTATTCTCCTGCTCCGTGACTATTCTCTGTGACTATTCTCCTGCTATGTGACTATTCTCCTGCTCTGTGACTATTCTCCTGCTCCGTGACTATTCTCCTGCTCCGTGACTATTCTCTGTGACTATTCTCCTGCTATGTGACTATTCTCCTGCTCCGTGACTATTCTCCTGCTCCGTGACTATTCTCCGTGACTATTCTCCTGCTCCGTGACTATTCTCCTGCTCCGTGACTATTCTCCTGCTCTGTGACTATTCTCCTGCTCCGTGACTATTCTCCTGCTCCGTGACTATTCTCCTGCTCCGTGACTATTCTCCTCCTCTGTGACTATTCTCCTGCTCCGTGACTATTCTCCTGCTCCGTGACTATTCTCCTGCTCCGTGACTATTCTCCTGCTCCGTGACTATTCTCCTGCTCCGTGACTATTCTCCTGCTCCGTGACTATTCTCCTGCTCTGTGACTATTCTCCTGCTCTGTGACTATTCTCCTGCTCTGTGACTATTCTCCTGCTCTGTGACTATTCTCCTGCTCCGTGACTATTCTCCTGCTCCGTGACTATTCTCCTGCTCCGTGACTATTCTCCTGCTCCGTGACTATTCTCCTGCTCCGTGACTATTCTCCTGCTCTGTGACTATTCTCCTGCTCCGTGACTATTCTCCTGCTCTGTGACTATTCTCCTGCTCCATGACTATTCTCCTGCTCTGTGACTATTCTCCTGCTCTGTGACTATTCTCCTGCTCTGTGACTATTCTCTGTGACTATTCTCCTGCTCTGTGACTATTCTCCTGCTCCGTGACTATTCTCCTGCTCCTCCCCTCCTGCTCCTCCCCTCCTGCTCCTCCCCCTCCCCTCCCCTCCTCCCCTCCTGCTCCTCCCCTCCTGCTCCTCCCCTCCTCCCCTCCTGCTCCTCCCCTCCTGCTCCTCCCCTCCTCCCCTCCTGCTCCTCCCCTCCTGCTCCTCCCCTCCTGCTCCTCCCCTCCTGCTCCTCCCCTCCCGTGTCTTGAACCTGACTGACACATCCCTCTTCTCCCTCAACACCAAACATCTAGTAAATTCCACCGTTTCTATTACAAGCCAGCGCTCCGTGGTAAAAATAAGCAGAGTGCCAGGTGGGGTTGGTCTCCCGCTCCATAACCACCTCTATTAGTGCGACACGCCGAGCAGGAGGGACAGAATAAGAAGCCAGTGCCGCCGAGGGTCAACGGTGAAGTGATAACAGCCAAGTCCTAGAACAGTGATGGCAATAAAAGCAACACACTCTTAAAATGCTTAAGTCCATCTCTACTTAATGTGGTCTATATGTGTGGTGGTGTTTATCATGGATAACTAAATGTAATTGTATTTCATTGGCGTGACTGTAAATGCACACCAAGGGTAGGGCTGGAAGGTTTATGGAGTATGAAGAGGTACAATACCATCGTGAATCCATGCAATGGTGCATCTTTTTAAATACCGTTGTCCACTATATGTAAATATAATTAAAATCATCAGAGAGAGATTCCTTGCTGCAGTATCTAAGTAGGTAGGGCTGACCTTCAAATTTCTTTTGGCATTCGAAGCTTCAGGGCCGAGATTCGATTTTAATTCGAAGCTTCGAGATACAAATTATTATTAAATCTTTTATATATATTTTTTTTTTAACTTTTTTTTTTATGTTGTGGGACTTCTACAACACTTTGTTCAACTTTGTCAGTGATGTAAAGTTTAAACCTTTTTAAATCTTAGACAAACGAAACACTTTGCTTTCATGAAATATTGTAAGCCGTCATTTGAGGCTTTATAAAAGCAGCACAATGAACACAAATCTGTCACAGTGCCGAGTCCGACCTCGTCTTAAATAACAAATGTCAGAAAAACACCTCACATCACTCCCTGGGGGCTGAAACACCTCACATCACTCCCTGGGGGCTGAAACACCTCACATCACTCCCTGGGGGCTGAAACACCTCACATCACTCCCTGGGGGCTGAAACACCTCACATCACTCCCTGGGGGCTGAAACACCTCACATCACTCCCTGGGGGCTGAAACACCTCACATCACTCCCTGGGGGCTGAAACACCTCACATCACTCCTCCTCCCTGGGGGCTGAAACACCTCACATCACTCCCTGGGGGCTGAAACACCTCACATCACTCCTCCTCCCTGGGGGCTGAAACACCTCACATCACTCCTCCTCCCTGGGGGCTGAAACACCTCACATCACTCCTCCTCCCTGGGGGCTGAAACACCTCACATCACTCCTCCTCCCTGGGGGCTGAAACACCTCACATCACTCCTCCTCCCTGGGGGCTGAAACACCTCGGGGTGGGCGTCACCAGAGGCCTCACGATACGATACTATCACGATGCTTGCGTCACGATGCGATACTAAATATATTGCGATGGGCTGAGTATTGCGATATTAATATTGCGATATATAAATGCGATTTATTACCTTTTTTCAACTGCAAAGTAAAACTTTGTCAACATGTTTTATCTAATAAAATAAAGTGCAGTCTGTTCATCTCACTTCAATCATTTTTATTGCAGAACGTGGTATTTTCTCAAGCAGACAGACTGTAATCTGTGTTGCATGTACCTGACAAACTGAACTGTTTGTATTACAGTCATATTCCAACTTAACTGAATGCACATGTGTGTGTGTGTGTGTGTGTGTGTGTGTGTGTGTGTGTGTGTGTGTGTGTGTGTGTGTGTGTGTGTGTGGACTACTGTACTATTACAGGTATTGAAATGAACAATGCAACTTCCTTATACAAAAAAAAAAATACAAAAGAAAAAAAATATATATATATATATCTTTTTTTTAATAAATAATTAAATATCGATACTTGGCGTCCCTGTATCGATACAGTATCGCCACGCAAAGTATCGCGATACTGCTATGTATCGATATTTCCCCCCCACCCCTACGGCACAGCGTGAAGAGGGCACAGGGCCACTGGGTGACTTCACCCGCTGGGTTTAAGACACATGTGTTTATCACTTATCAGTCTAATTTCGCACCCCCCCCCCCCTCCCCCGCCCCCCCCAACCCGATAGTGTTTCGGGGCTTACTGGAAATCTAACTTGGGACAATAATGAGGCGCCCCCCCCCTGTCCATCAGGACCGAAGTTTCCTACCACTAAGCCCCCCCCCTCCCCAGTCTGTGGCGGCTACACCTGGCTGGCTGGGGTCTAAATGAGGACCAGCGGGCATTAACCCTTTCACCGCGGCACTACCAAACGGTTAACCCTTTCACCGCGACACTACCAACCGGTTAACCCTTTCACTGCGACAAAGGGTTAACCCTTTCACTACCACACTACAGAAGGTTAACCCTTTTCACTGCCACACGGCAGAGGGTTAATAACCCTATCACCACCACTGTAGCTGTGGCCATTATATGGTTTTCATAATTTATATGTTCTTCAGGTTTGTGGGTCTGGTGTAATATTTTGGGAATGTACTTATGTTGCATTTCTTATTTTCTTTGTCGTTTGATTTGCTACAATTGATAGTATATTCATTTTGACGTCTTGTTATATATGGCGTCCCGTTGGGCTGCTCTCGCGTTTTATTTTCGGAACTGCGAGCGAGCAAGCGGCAGGGATGAATCATTTTAGCTGCTACTATGACTGTTGACAAGAACAGAAGAATGAAGATTCCCCTTTGTGTAGCACGCAGCCAACGAGGTATTTAGTGTTTGTTTGTATTTTGCTTTGTTGACGTGTTGTTTTTCATGCTGTGTATATTATTGCTTTGCGTCGACCTAACCTGGCTTATGTTTCTCTTTTTTAAGTTTTCACGGTGGATTGGCGGTGGCGACAGTGGCTCAGAAGGTAGAGCACTCGTCTGGCAATCCGGAGGTTCCCGGTTCGATTCCCGCTCCTCCCGGGCAGCGTGTCGATGTGTCCTTGAGCAAGACACTTAACCCCTAATTGCTCCCGATGAGCAGGTTGGCACTTTGCATGGTCGCCTCCGCCGTCGGTGTGTGAATGTGTGAGTGAACGGGTCAAATGTGAGGAACAAATTGTAAAGCGCTTTGGATAAAAGCTGTTATATAAAAAAGCAGCCATTTACCATTTACCATCGGAGGACCAAGCTTTCAATAAACCCCGTAAAAAGAAAGCCACTTGTGTCTGCTGTGCTTGGAGGGAATTACAACCACACTACAGAAGGTTAACCCTTTCACTGCGACAATATAGAAGGTTAACCCTTTTTCAATGCCACACGACAAAGGGTTAACCCTTTCACTACCACACTACAGAAGGTTAACCCTTTACTATCATATACTAGGTTAACCGTCTGTAGTGTGATAGTATAAAGGGTATGAAAGGGTTAACTGACGGCACACTCTGTTTCATAACCTCTGCAAGACTTGACCTGTGTGACCCAATGCCATCCGCCAGAGACCATTAGATAGAGCTTTAAGAATAGGACCATGACAGCATAGCATGCTAGCATACACTGGAATAGAATGGGATAGAATAGAACAGAATAGAATGATATGGCTTTAACAGCTCACTAAAGGCTCAGTATGAAGTGATATGCTGAGCCAACTGGACAGTGACAAGACATGTAACACTTTACAAAATAACTGCCTACTATCAACAGAACAGACCTCTTACATAAGGTTTAACCTCTTAAGCCCGACGGGTCCGGTACCGGTCCCAAAATGACATCACATCATAAATCAATCTGTCTAGACTGTATGACATAATGTTTTTTTTTTCAAATGTATCCAACAGTAAACATCCTAACCATGTCACAACAGCAGTCATAGCGTAAATTTTCATCAATACGTTTGTTTACCAAGGTTAGGTTAAAGTGTTATTAATGAAATATGAGTTTAGGAATTGTATTCAATAGATCGCGAATTTCGACCGGAAATAAATCCGAGGGGCCATTTTGCTGTAGTCATTATGATGAAGGAAAGACAGGGCTTTTCAAGTTTAGAAAAACGACATCTCCTAGGATTCCATAGCTTTCTGGAATTAAATGACTTCCTGATTATTATTATTTATTTCTCTGGATTATATACCACAAAACTGAACGTTACTGGCATAGTTTGGAGCGCAGTTAGTGTGTCTACCTTCTGTGAACATTTAGCAACAATCGGCATTGCAAACGGATTCAAAATGGCGGACCTGTCGCAAAAATAAAAAGCCGACTGTAATTACAGTCGATTTCATTCTCGGTTCTTGCTGCACACCTGGTGATACTAAATCCAAATTGAACTCTGCCATTTGGCCCGATCGATAGATGTGCAAGTTGGCTATAATAAGGTCATTTATAATAATAATAATAATAATAATAATAATAATAATAATAATAATAATAATAATAATAATAATAATAAATCATATAGGCCTCATATTCTATAATCATATTTAAAATGGCATGGGTCCGGATGGCAGAATTCAGTACTGTATTTACAAAACCTTCTGTTTAATCATCTTCCCTTTATTAATTTCCTTCGATTTTTTGTACATGTGATCTCAAGAAGGTACTGAATGATGTTTTTTTTATGTCTGGTAATTTTTTGCATGGTGTTATTCACTGTCAAAGATGCAAAGAAAAATCATAATTCATATTCTCCTTTGTTTCATCACAATTTAAGCAAGCCTAGTAATAGACACAATATTTCTGACACTGGGAATACATTCACTGAGGTCCATAGATGTTCCTAGATACCAATAACATGCAAATGGACCTTGTAGAAGTGGAGCAATCTTCCATTTACTTAGGTATGTATATTTAGATGGATTTTCAGAAAATAGGGCTCCGGGCTTAAGAGGTTAAAACAATTAGTGTAGGGTAGACTGCTTAATAACTGTAGTATAAAACAATCAGTGTAGGGAGACTGCTTAATAACTGTAGTTTAAAACAATCAGTGTAGGGTAGACTGCTTAATAACTGTAGTATAAAACAATCAGTGTAGGGTAGACTGCTTAATAACTGTAGTATAAAACAATCAGTGTAGGGTAGACTGCTTAATAACTGTAGTATAAAACAATCAGTGTAGGGAGACTGCTTAATAACTGTAGTATAAAACAATTAGTGTAGGGAGACTGCTTAATACTGTAGTTTAAAACAATCAGTGTAGGGAGACTGCTTAATAACTGTAGTATAAAACAATCAGTGTAGGGAGACTGCTTAATAACTGTAGTATAAAACAATCAGTGTAGGGAGACTGCTTAATACTGTAGTTTAAAACAATCAGTGTAAGGAGACTGCTTAATAACTGTAGTATAAAACAATCAGTGTAGGGAGACTGCTTAATAACTGTAGTATAAAACAATCAGTGTAAGGAGACTGCTTCGTACTGTAGTTTAAAACAATCAGTGTAGGGAGACTGCTTCGTACTGTAGTTTAAAATGTTCAGTGTAGGGAGACTGCTTCGTACTGTAGTTTAAAACAATCAGTGTAGGGAGACTGCTTCGTACTGTAGTTTAAAATGTTCAGTGTAGGGGAGACTGCTTAATAACTGCAGTTTACCAAACTATGAGCGACTTCACAATGAAAAAACTTTAAATTACATCTTAAACTACTCTCAGAAGAAAATATCAAACCTGAAAAAAGGTTGCTACTACTTTGTGTAAAAATAAAAAAGTGTGCTCGATTTAATGACCAGGCCAGGCCTCACTTTAAAAGAGAGCACATATATATATATAGTTTATATATAATCACCAGAAGTAGCTACAGAAACGACTAGGATTTGCTGCCACGCAACTACTGCTAGATGCAGTTCAACAGGGCTCCCACAGACATTGCAAAATGAAATTCACAGACTTTCAAGTACTTTTCCAAGCACAATTTTTCATTTTAAAAGGGCATTTAAAAAGGATACAATTCGGGCGGCTAAGTGGCGCAGTGGGCAAGGCGCTCGCCACTAGTGCAGGAGATGCTGGATTCGAGCCCAGCTCTCGGCATTGCTACCAGCTTGGCTGGTCGTTCATACTAACACAATTGGCTGTATTAGAGGGTGGGAGAAGCTGGCGGGGTGGGTCCTGGTCGTTGTAAACAGCGACTCCTACAGTTCGGTCGGGGCGCCTGCTCAGCGCGGATAGGATCTAAGTGGGGTAGTGTGATCCTTCCACACGTTACACCCTCTCAGTGAGAGTCCGCGCTGCCAGGTGAAAAGAAGCGGTTGATTGGCTAGACGTGTGTCGGAGGAAGCACGTGGTAACCTCCACTCTCCCAGACCGACTGTGGGGGGTAAGTGCGCAGCGACCAGGAAGGGGATTGGGAATTGGCATAACGACTAACATTGGGATGGGAGAAAAACGGAGGAAAAAGGAGGGGGAAAAAGATAATACAAAAAGAAAAAGAGGATACAATTCACTTTTAAATGCTGTTTTTTATAGAAGAAAAAAAAATCGGATCCAATATTTATGGCTCAAAACTTTCCGACAATTAGTTACACTTTAGATAAAAAATATATATTTCTTGATTCTGAACTATTTTATCATGGATGAACAAAACTTTCAATGCGAATGGTTGATTTGAATTTCAAGGACTTTTAAGCACCTTGTTAATTTTTTTTTTGCTGTTTTCAAGGAATTCCAGGCCTTGACTTTATTATTTTTTACAAAAATCAAGCACTTCAAGGACCTTGTGCGAACCCTGGTTAAACTAGCAATTGAACTACATGTTGTTCGCTACTCCGCAACGACAATGTAATGCCCCCCTCCAGCGCCCCTATCAGCCAGGGCCGACCCGTCAGGCCCATCAGCCCCTATCAGCCAGGGCCGACCCGTCAGGTCCATCAGGTCCATCAGCCAGGGCCAGCCCGTCAGGCCCATCAGCCCTATCAGCCAGGGCCGACCCGTCAGGTCCATCAGGTCCATCAGCCAGGGCCGGCCCGTCAGGTCCATCAGCCCTATCAGCCAGGGCCAGCCCGTCAGGCCCATCAGCCCTATCAGCCAGGGCCAGCCCGTCAGGCCCATCAGCCCTATCAGCCAGGGCCAGCCCGTCAGGCCCATCAGCCCTATCAGCCCTATCAGCCCATCAGCCCTATCAGCCAGGGCCAGCCCGTCAGGCCCATCAGCCCCTATCAGCCACTCAGACAGATCACACTCTGGGAAGTGTCCGCGTTCGCCCCCCCCAGCCCCGGGAACATCTTGTTCAGGGCGAGCAGCCCCTCCCCCTGCGTGAAGCTGGTCTAGTCTGCACTGTTATGTAACATAACATGTATTGTTTCCATCCTGGCATGGATCAAGTCCTCCCTCCCTCCCTCCCTCCCTCCCTCCCTCCCTCCCTCCCTCCCTCTCTTCTCGTCCTGCCAGATCCACTGTTTTAACTGTACGGCCCACCTGGCGCTGGAGCCACTGGCTGACCACCTGGGCCGGGCCGGGCCTGGCACCCCCAGGTCGTCTCCTCTCGGTACCTCACATCTTGGCTCCCGGGGAACCATAATAACGCAGAACACGGCAGAACGACCGGAGCAGAACCGCGGGGGGAGAGAGAGTCTTTGGACTGTTGCTGTAAAAACAACCAGCGGCGTCAAAAGCATCTAAAGTTGAGGAGGGACCGCCGCGCTCAGGGAGAATCACGAGGTCCTGAACACACGATAATGAGGCGTGAGGTCCGCTGTTACGAGGTGTGAGCTTCTGCTGTTTTGTTAAGACGTGGTTTAAAAAAAGCAAAGAAAAAGCACAAATGTACAAAAACTCACGACACTTAAAGAAGAGGAGGAACGAGGCGCCAGAATGAAACATTACGTCCAGAGGAATAAATGGAAAGAACAACAGTTATTAAAAGCCTGAGCTGGAACCCTGTGGATTCCAGCGGGTCAACAACACACATCTGGCCATTTCCTCCCGACTGTTAGAAGAACTCCAACAAAACCATCTGTACATTGTGTAACTTTCAGATCTCTCTCTCCCTCTCTCCCTCCCTCCCTCCCTCCCTCCCTCCCTCCCTCCCTCCCTCCCTCCCTCCCTCCCTCAAGCCCCTGGTGAGTGACCCCCTGGACCCCCTGCCGTTTTCTTACCAGGCAAACATTGGGGTGGAGGACGCCATCACCCACATGCTCCACAGAGCTACACACACCTGGAGAGACTATCACCTACATGCTCCACAGGGCCTATACACACCTGGAGAGACCATCACCTACATGCTCCACAGGGCCTACACACACCTGGAGAGACCATCACCCACATGCTCCACAGGGCCTACACACACCTGGAGAGACCATCACCTACATGCTCCACAGGGCCTATACACACCTGGAGAGACCATCACCTACATGCTCCACAGGGCCTACACACACCTGGAGAGACCATCACCTACATGCTCCACAGAGCCTATACACACCTGGAGAGACCAGCATCACCTACATGCTCCACAGGGCCTATACACACCTGGAGAGACCATCACCTACATGCTCCACAGAGCTATACACACCTGGAGAGACCATCACCTACATGCTCCACAGGGCCTACACACACCTGGAGAGACCATCACCTACATGCTCCACAGGGCCTAG
The DNA here is from genome assembly GCF_963971535.1 of Notolepis coatsorum. NCBI lineage: Eukaryota > Metazoa > Chordata > Actinopteri > Aulopiformes > Paralepididae > Notolepis > Notolepis coatsorum. The sequence goes on from NC_140165.1 coordinate 321,147,424, forward strand.
ACACACCTGGAGAGACCAGCATCACCTACATGCTCCACAGGGCCTACACACACCTGGAGAGACCATCACCTACATGCTCCACAGGGCCTACACACCTGGAGAGACCATCACCTACATGCTCCACAGGGGCTATACACACCTGGAGAGACCATCACCTACATGCTCCACAGGGCCTACACACACCTGGAGAGACCATCACCTACATGCTCCACAGGGCCTATACACACCTGGAGAGACCATCACCTACATGCTCCACAGAGCTACACACACCTGGAGAGACCATCACCTACATGCTCCACAGGGCCTATACACACCTGGAGAGACCATCACCTACATGCTCCACAGGGCCTACACACACCTGGAGAGACCATCACCTACATGCTCCACAGGGCCTACACACACCTGGAGAGACCATCACCTACATGCTCCACAGGGCCTACACACACCTGGAGAGACCAGCATCACCTACATGCTCCACAGGGCCTACACACACCTGGAGAGACCATCACCTACATGCTCCACAGGGCCTACACACACCTGGAGAGACCATCACCTACATGCTCCACAGGGCCTATACACACCTGGAGAGACCAGCATCACCTACATGCTCCACAGGGCCTACACACACCTGGAGAGACCATCACCTACATGCTCCACAGGGCCTACACACACCTGGAGAGAACATCACCTACATGCTCCACAGAGCCTACACACACCTGGAGAGACCATCACCTACATGCTCCACAGGGCCTACACACACCTGGGGAGACCATCACCTACATGCTCCACAGGGCCTACACACACCTGGAGAGACCATCACCTACATGCTCCACAGGGCCTATACACACCTGGAGAGACCATCACCTACATGCTCCACAGAGCCTACACACACCTGGAGAGACCATCACCTACATGCTCCACAGGGCCTACACACACCTGGAGAGACCATCACCTACATGCTCCACAGGGCCTACACACACCTGGAGAGACCAGCATCACCTACATGCTCCACAGGGCCTACACACACCTGGAGAGACCATCACCTACATGCTCCACAGGGCCTACACACACCTGGAGAGACCATCACCTACATGCTCCACAGAGCCTACACACACCTGGAGAGACCATCACCTACATGCTCCACAGAGTCTACACACCTGGAGAGACCATCACCTACATGCTCCACAGGGCCTACACACCTGGAGAGACCATCACCTACATGCTCCACAGGGCCTACACACACCTGGAGAGACCATCACCTACATGCTCCACAGGGCCTATACACACCTGGAGAGACCATCACCTACATGCTCCACAGGGCCTATACACACCTGGAGAGACCATCACCTACATGCTCCACAGAGCCTATACACACCTGGAGAGACCATCACCTACATGCTCCACAGGGCCTACACACACCTGGAGAGACCAGCATCACCTACATGCTCCACAGAGCCTACACACACCTGGAGAGACCATCACCTACATGCTCCACAGAGCCTACACACACCTGGAGAGACCATCACCTACATGCTCCACAGGGCCTACACACACCTGGAGAGACCATCACCTACATGCTCCACAGAGCCTACACACACCTGGAGAGACCATCACCTACATGCTCCACAGAGCCTACACACACCTGGAGAGACCATCACCTACATGCTCCACAGAGCCTACACACACCTGGAGAGACCATCACCTACATGCTCCACAGGGCTATACACACCTGGAGAGACCATCACCTACATGCTCCACAGGGCCTACACACACCTGGAGAGACCATCACCTACATGCTCCACAGGGCCTACACACACCTGGAGAGACCATCACCTACATGCTACAGATAAATCCCTATACGGGTGGACCTCACAGGCGGTCCAGAGTGACGTCAATTATTTGATCTATTATTATTATTAGACTACACCTCCCTATTTAGGAGCAAATTGTTTGCATGATTAAAAACGATGGTTCGAACATCCGTTCGAAAAACCCTGGCGAATGTTCGAATCCCCAAAACAGGCTTTGGGACAGCAGCTCTAACTGGAGCTGAGCTGAATGTGTTAAAATAGACATAAAAAGGTGAAGGATTTGGACTTTGCGAGCTAACTGTAATACAATGTTATTTTTTACAATAATTTACATAACATCTTAAGAAATTACTAATGTGTATGGAAACTGACAAAAAAGGTAATGGTAAAGGTGTTAAAATGTATTATTGCAGCGGCAAAAGGCGCAGTGGACATTTTTGGGTGCACCTGAATGATGTGCTGGTGCACCTAGATGAAAAAGTTAGTCTGGAGCCCTGTGTGGTGTGCTGGGGGGGCAACATCAACTCGGGGGACAAGCTGGTGAAGAAGGCTCGCTCCGTAGTGGGTGGTGAGCTGGATAACCTAGAGGTGGTGGCTGAGAGGAGGATGAGGAAAAAGCTAGAAGCCATCCTGGAGAACCCCTCTCACCCCCTCTCTACGAGGAGCTGGCCAGAATGAAGAGCACGTTCAGCCTAAGTCTCACCCCCCCCCCCCCCCCCCCCCCTGACACGCCACAAACCGCCTGGGCCGCTCCTTCATACCGGCAGCCATCAGGCTCTACAACAAAGGGCTCGGACGGCCGGTTCTGCTGCCAGAACTATCACTGTCACAACTCGGGATGTGAGAACTGACTATCTTGTATTTTGCACTAGAGACTCATATCACTGGATCTTGTGTTTGTACTTTTTTTAATATATTATATTGTATTTGTATCTATACCTATAGTGTATATAGGACTGTGAAGCTATGCATCCCCCACCCTGTATCCCCCCCCCCCCCCCCCCATGCTGCTTTGACACCCGAATTTCCCCAAGGGGATCAATAAAGGATCATCTAATCGTATATCTCCCTCGAATACAGCGCACTGCTACGCCTTTCTGCAGGGCAGCTGCCCACCACCTGTGTGCAACACATTCACGTGCCAACGTTCAGATTTGAACGACAACTCGTGCAACGGCATGCAAGAGTATTCTAATACATTACTGTATTTTTACTATTATGTACTTGGCTACTAAGTCTATATTAACATCTTCCATGTACTATCCCTATTAATACTATTACTATCCTGTACTACTACCTACTAATAATATTACTATCCCTATACTACTACCTACTAATAATATTACTATCCCTGTACTACTACCTACTAATAATATTACTATCCCTATACTACTACCTACTAATAATATTACTATCCCTGTACTACTACCTACTAATAATATTACTATCCCTATACTACTACCTACTAATAATATTACTATCTCTATACTACTACCTACTAATAATATTACTATCCCTATACTACTACCTACTAATAATATTACTATCCCTGTACTACTACCTACTAATAATATTACTATCCCTGTACTACTACCTACTAATAATATTACTATCTCTATACTACTACCTACTAATAATATTACTATCCCTATACTACTACCTACTAATAATATTACTATCTCTATACTACTACCTACTAATAATATTACTATCCTGTACTACTACCTACTAATAATATTACTATCTCTATACTACTACCTACTAATAATATTACTATCCCTATAC
>NC_140165.1:321151219-321213719 GCF_963971535.1 Notolepis coatsorum
GTCCACCGTCTCCTGTCCTCACAGGACCGGTCCGTCCAGCAGGTCCACCTCCTCCTGTCCTCACAGGACCGGTCCGTCCAGCAGGTCCACCTCCTACTGTCCTCACAGGACCGGTCCGTCCAGCAGGTCCACCTCCTCCTGTCCTCACAGGACCGGTCCGTCCAGCAGGTCCACCTCCTCCCGTCCTCACGGGACCGGTCCGTCCAGCAGGTCCACCTCCTCCTGTCCTCACAGGACCGGTCCGTCCAGCAGGTCCACCTCCTACTGTCCTCACGGGACCGGTCCGTCCAGCAGGTCCACCTCCTACTGTCCTCACGGGACCGGTCCGTCCAGCAGGTCCACCTCCTACTGTCCTCACAGGACCGGTCCGTCCAGCAGGTCCACCGTCTCCCGTCCTCACAGGACCGGTCCGTCCAGCAGGTCCACCTTCTAATGTCCTCACGGGACCGGTCCGTCCAGCAGGTCCACCTCCTACTGTCCTCACAGGACCGGTCCGTCCAGCAGGTCCACCTCCTACTGTCCTCACGGGACCGGTCCGTCCAGCAGGTCCACCTCCTACTGTCCTCACGGGACCGGTCCGTCCAGCAGGTCCACCGTCTCCTGTCCTCACAGGACCGGTCTGTCCAGCAGGTCCACCTCCTCCTGTCCTCACGGGACCGGTCCGTCCAGCAGGTCCACCTCCTCCTGTCCTCACAGGACCGGTCCGTCCAGCAGGTCCACCTCCTACTGTCCTCACAGGACCGGTCCGTCCAGCAGGTCCACCGTCTCCCGTCCTCACGGGACCGGTCCGTCCAGCAGGTCCACCGTCTCCTGTCCTCACAGGACCGGTCCGTCCAGCAGGTCCACCTCCTACTGTCCTCACAGGACCGGTCCGTCCAGCAGGTCCACCTCCTACTGTCCTCACGGGACCGGTCCGTCCAGCAGGTCCACCGTCTCCTGTCCTCACGGGACCGGTCCGTCCAGCAGGTCCACCTCCTCCTGTCCTCACGGGACCGGTCCGTCCAGCAGGTCCACCTCCTCTTGTCCTCACGGGACCGGTCCGTCCAGCAGGTCCACCGTCTCCTGTCCTCACAGGACCGGTCCGTCCAGCAGGTCCACCGTCTCCTGTCCTCACGGGACCGGTCCGTCCAGCAGGTCCACCTCCTCCTGTCCTCACAGGACCGGTCCGTCCAGCAGGTCCACCGTCTCCCGTCCTCACGGGACCGGTCCGTCCAGCAGGTCCACCTCCTACTGTCCTCACGGGACCGGTCCGTCCAGCAGGTCCACCTCCTCTTGTCCTCACGGGACCGGTCCGTTCTGTCTCTCTGACCGACGGGTCAGCAATCTTTTTGATACTAAGTGCCATTTTAAAATGTTCTTAATCAGTGTTGCCATATCAACATTAAGGTTAACATTAAGTTTAATTATGACACCACATCGAGATATAAATCTCCAACATATCCGTAAGTCTATTCCATCCATATAGGCCACGTGCAGCACAGCAATAGTTTTAATAACCATTTTCCTCTCATAATTATATAAGGGCGCTCTATACGAGAACGCTGCCGTCTTCGTGAGACGCTCGCTTGCCGTACCGTCCGCCTCGTCCTTTAAAGTGTTGTCATGTTTGGTCTCAAAATGGTGTCTCAAATAATTTTTATTATTCTTTAATTAATTTAGATTATAATCGATTCTAACATCATTCAAATCGATGCATCGAAATCGAACACATTAGAATCGATGCATCATTACACACACACACACACACACACACACACACACACACACACACACACACACACACACACACACACACACACACACACACACACACACACACACACACACACACACACACACACACACACACACACACACACACACACACACACACACACACACACACACACACACACACACACACACACACACACACACACACACACGACCCGGGCTGAGGGAGCTGTCCGGTCCAGTCACAGTGTTCACCACCAGGGGGCTGAGGGCCGGGTCACAGGGAGCTGTCCGGTCCAGTCACAGTGTTCACCACCAGGGGGCTGAGGGCCGGGTCACAGGGAGCTGTACGGTCCAGTCAGAGTCCAGTCAGAGTCCAGTCAGAGTCCAGTCAGAGTCCCGAGTCCCCAAAGAAGAGCCCGAGTCCAGTCCCCAGTACCCGAGTCCGAGTCATCGAGGTCGAGTCCACTCCACTCTGGCCGTCAAAGAGCCGACGTAACAAATAAGAAAAGGTCATAAACATAAATGACACAGCGGTCACAGTTTACCACACGAGGGTATCGACGTGAATCCGCGTGTAGGTGGAACACACGTGTCTGCCCTTTTGCACAGAATTAAATAATGTTACGGTATTAATATAGCCATCGATATCGTATACGCCAAATGATTAGGGCCTATTACAATTTTATTAAACATTTTATAAATAACTGTATTTATCAATTAACCAGTCAGAGTCCTCGTCTGAGTGACACTGGAAGATGAAGATCAGTACAGTAGGTACAGCAGTCTGAGTGACACTGGAATATGAAGATCAGTACAGTAGGTACAGTAGTCTGAGTGACACTGGAATATGAAGATCAGTACAGTAGGTACAGTAGTCTGAGTGACACTGGAAGATGAAGATCAGTACAGTAGGTACAGCAGTCTGAGTGACACTGGAATATGAAGATCAGTACAGTAGGTACAGTAGTCTGAGTGACACTGGAATATGAAGATCAGTACAGTAGGTACAGTAGTCTGAGTGACACTGGAATATGAAGATCAGTACAGTAGGTACAGTAGTCTGAGTGACACTGGAATATGAAGATCAGTACAGTAGGTACAGTAGTCTGAGTGACACTGGAAGATCAGTACAGTAGGTACAGTAGTCTGAGTGACACTGGAATATGAAGATCAGTACAGTAGGTACAGTAGTCTGAGTGACACTGGAAGATCAGTACAGTAGGTACAGTAGTCTGAGTGACACTGGAATATGAAGATCAGTACAGTAGGTACAGTAGTCTGAGTGACACTGGAAGATCAGTACAGTAGGTACAGTAGTCTGAGTGACACTGGAATATGAAGATCAGTACAGTAGGTACAGTAGTCTGAGTGACACTGGAAGATCAGTACAGTAGGTACAGTAGTCTGAGTGACACTGGAAGATCAGTACAGTAGGTACAGTAGTCTGAGTGACACTGGAATATGAAGATCAGTACAGTAGGTACAGTAGTCTGAGTGACACTGGAAGATCAGTACAGTAGGTACAGTAGTCTGAGTGACACTGGAATATGAAGATCAGTACAGTAGGTACAGTAGTCTGAGTGACACTGAAAGATCAGTACAGTAGGTACAGTAGTCTGAGTGACACTGGAAGATCAGTACAGTAGGTACAGTAGTCCGAGTGACACTGGAAGATCAGTACAGTAGGTACAGTAGTCTGAGTGACACTGGAATATGAAGATCAGTACAGCAGGTACAGTAGTCCGAGTGACACTGGAAGATCAGTACAGTAGGTACAGTAGTCTGAGTGACACTGGAATATGGAAGATCAGTACAGTAGGTACAGTAGTCTGAGTGACACTGGAAGATCAGTACAGTAGGTAAGGAGTCTGAGTGACACTGGAAGATCAGTACAGTAGGTACAGTAGTATGAGTGACACTGGAAGATCAGTACAGTAGGTACAGTAGTCTGAGTGACACTGGAAGATCAGTACAGTAGGTACAGTAGTCTGAGTGACACTGGAAGATCAGTACAGTAGGTACAGTAGTCTGAGTGACACTGGAATATGAAGATCAGTACAGTAGGTACAGTAGTCTGAGTGACACTGGAAGATGAAGATCAGTACAGTAGGTACAGTAGTCTGAGTGACACTGGAAGATCAGTACAGTAGGTACAGTAGTCTGAGTGACACTGGAATATGAAGATCAGTACAGTAGGTACAGTAGTCTGAGTGACACTGGAATATGAAGATCAGTACAGTAGGTACAGTAGTCTGAGTGACACTGGAATATGAAGATCAGTACAGTAGGTACAGTAGTCTGAGTGACACTGGAAGATCAGTACAGTAGGTACAGTAGTCTGAGTGACACTGGAAGATCAGTACAGTAGGTACAGTAGTCTGAGTGACACTGGAAGATCAGTACAGTAGGTACAGTAGTCTGAGTGACACTGGAATATGAAGATCAGTACAGTAGGTACAGTAGTCTGAGTGACACTGGAATATGAAGATCAGTACAGTAGGTACAGTAGTCTGAGTGACACTGGAATATGAAGATCAGTACAGTAGGTACAGTAGTCTGAGTGACACTGGAATATGAAGATCAGTACAGTAGGTACAGTAGTCTGAGTGACACTGGAAGATCAGTACAGTAGGTACAGTAGTCTGAGTGACACTGGAAGATCAGTACAGTAGGTACAGTAGTCTGAGTGACACTGGAAGATCAGTACAGTAGGTACAGTAGTCTGAGTGACACTGGAAGATCAGTACAGTAGGTACAGTAGTCTGAGTGACACTGGAAGATCAGTACAGTAGATACAGTAGTCTGAGTGACACTGGAAGATCAGTACAGTAGGTACAGTAGTCTGAGTGACACTGGAAGATGCCTTCATGCTAAACTCAAGACCACCAGTCACCGTTGACAACCTTCAAAAAGGAATACAAGTTGCGGCTGGGTAGCGCAGTGGACTAAGCACTCTCCTACCACCGCAGAGACTCTGGGATCGAATCCATCGGTCAGCGGTACCTCCGGCTTGGTCAGTCGTTCCTACCGACACAATTGGCAGTGTTAGCGGGTAGGAAGCCGGCGGGGTGTGTGTCCTGGTCGTGGTAAACTACGACTCCTGCTGGTCGGTCGGGGCGCCTGTTCAGCAGGGAGGGGATCGGGGGGAAATAGCGTGAACCTCCGCACGCGTTACGTTCCCCCAGTGAGACTCCTCGCTGTCAGGTGAAAAGAAGCGGCCGGCTGACTCCACATGTATCGGAGGAGGCGTGTGGTAGTTCTACACCCTCCCCAGGCCGACAGTGGGGCAATGCGCGCAACGACCAGGAAGGGAATTGGCATAACGACTCAATTTGGATGGGTGAAAAATACGGAAAGACCAAAAATAAATTGAATACATATTTTTTTTATATATATATAATCCACGTGGCCTGATGCCATTTGCAGAGATGAGCAGTCGGCAGGCTGGAAACCCAATTCACCCAAAACATAATTCAGTTCAAGTTCAAGTTCAAGTTCTTTAATAGTTGTCATACAGAAGTACAGAATACTTTCATACAAAATGCTTCTTACTGTTACGCTCCAGAGACTGTGCTAGACAAGATAGTATCAAATAACATAATAACATAATATAGCATGAATTTAGAAGAAGAAAATGAGGTCACAGTTGTTCGGTATAGACATATGTACAATGTTCTGAGTTACCATATAATATACAATACACAATACTATGCAGTGTACTAATGTACAGTACTATCTAGTGCAAAGCAGAAATGGGATGAGGTACAATTTTAGGTACAATTTACAGTAAGGTGTACGAGTTGTAGTGCAATCCTTCATCCATAAATATAAAGTGTGGGGAGTGGGTGCTACAGTGTGTTTGTTTAAAGTGGGTGTGTGCTATAAAGTGTGTGTAGTGGGTGCTACAGTGTGTTTGTTTAAAGTGAGTGTGTGCGTGTGGATGTGTGTGCTATGTGTGTTTGGTGGTTGTTGTTGCTGATATGTTTGCATGAGAGTGGACTCCGTGTCTGCCAGTCACTCTGCTCGTCATGAAGTATGAAGGAGGATCTTGAGTCCTTCCCTATAGGATCTGCTTGAGTATTCATCAAACCTTTCAGAGTGTGAGCCTCCTGATCGAGCCGTTACTAAGGAAATAACGGTTACCATGACGTTCTCCTTCATCTTCAGCTCCAAGACGCAACTCATCCTGGATCAGCGCTCCGACCTTGAGACACTCGATACACACGGACGCTGGAAAGTATTTTTTTTTGTGTACGCATCATCACACGCCAGATTGTGACGACCCCCACTCTACCTGCAAATGGGGAGTCTTCTGACTCAAAGAGCAGGTTGGAGTGGGTAGGTCGTTACCCCCAATTTGAATCACCTGTGCAGTGCAGAGAGCTGCCTGCACACACAGTATATATGTTTCCCTTGTCTAACCCTTCTGTCTGCTTCTCCCATCTGCTCACCCCATCAAACAGGACAGGTTGTATCAGCCACCAAGTGAACCAACTTGGGATCCTCTGTCCATTCTGTTACACACATTTGTTGTTTAATTCGATTATTATTTGTTTAGATAGGATTAAATAAATCATTTTTGTTAAATTGTATCACGTGTGTCGACTCCCTTTATGTGACAACCCTCTGGTTCGTCATATATATGGGGGCTCAGTCCGTTTGTAGGACCTTTTTGTGGAATTTGGAAGTGGCTTTGTTTTGTTTGTATTTGGCCTAGTGTGGTTGAATTGGTATGTGCTTGATATTTTTCTGGCATTTGGAATTTGTATTTGGCTGGCATTTGTGGTAGAGTTCCTGTTGGGACAATTTGTTTGAGCTCTGTCTTAGTATAGAAGGGCTAATTAGGGAGGGTGATTGGGCTGCTTCTTTGGACTAGTGTCTGTGACCTGAGGTTTGCAGCTAGTATGCAATGACCCAGTGTACAGCAATTAGGCCTCCAGTTTGCCAACTGTTCAATTTGGGAGACTAAGATTGTTGTTGTGAAAAAAGTCCTCGGTCTCAAACGTAGTCAGAGGCCCTAACTAGAAACCTCCTGGTTTTTGTCCCCCATGATATACAGTTACAGTTTAGCTGAACGCTTTGATCCAAAGCGACTTACAGGTTCTGTACGACAGGTCATAAGGAAGGAAGGACGGGCACAACTCTATCAGCTGAGTAACTATGTTCATCAAACAGTGTTGAAACTTGGGTGCTGCAGTGATGAGTGCTGCATAGCAGTAGAGACATATAGTATAGTAGGTAGTAATATAGACAAGGAGGATTATTTAGTGGAAGAGAGCATGCTAGTAGAAGACAGTAAGAAGGTTATTTAGTGGAAGAGAGCAGGATAGTAGAAGACAGTAAGAAGGTTATTTAGTGGAAGAGAGCAGGATAGTAGAAGACAGTAAGAAGGTTATTTAGTGGAAGAGAGCAGGATAGTAGAAGACAGTAAGAAGGTTATTTAGTGGAAGAGAGCAGGATAGTAGAAGACAGTAAGAAGGTTATTTAGTGGAAGAGAGCATGATAGTAGAAGACAGTAAGAATGTTATTTAGTGGAAGAGAGCAGGATAGTAGAAGACAGTAAGAAGGTTATTTAGTGGAAGAGAGCAGGATAGTAGAAGACAGTAAGAAGGTTATTTAGTGGAAGAGAGCAGGATAGTAGAAGACAGTAAGAAGGTTATTTAGTGGAAGAGAGCAGGATAGTAGAAGACAGTAAGAATGTTATTTAGTGGAAGAGAGCAGGATAGTAGAAGACAGTAAGAAGGTTATTTAGTGGAAGAGTGCATGATAGTAGAAGACAGTAAGAAGGTTATTTAGTGGAAGAGAGCAGGATAGTAGAAGACAGTAAGAAGGTTATTTAGTGGAAGAGAGCAGGATAGTAGAAGACAGTAAGAAGGTTATTTAGTGGAAGAGAGCAGGATAGTAGAAGACAGTAAGAAGGTTATTTAGTGGAAGAGAGCAGGATAGTAGAAGACAGTAAGAAGGTTATTTAGTGGAAGAGAGCAGGATAGTAGAAGACAGTAAGAATGTTATTTAGTGGAAGAGAGCAGGATAGTAGAAGACGGTAAGAAGGTTATTTAGTGGAAGAGAGCAGGATAGTAGAAGACGGTAAGAAGGTTATTTAGTGGAAGAGAGCAGGATAGTAGAAGACAGTAAGAAGGTTATTTAGTGGAAGAGAGCAGGATAGTAGAAGACAGAAGGTTATTTAGTGGAAGAGAGCATGATAGTAGAAGACAGTAAGAAGGTTATTTAGTGGAAGAGAGCAGGATAGTAGAAGACGGTAAGAAGGTTGTTTAGTGGAAGAGAGCAGGATAGTAGAAGACAGTAAGAAGGTTATTTAGTGGAAGAGAGCATGATAGTAGAAGACAGTAAGAAGGTTATTTAGTGGAAGAGTGCATGATAGTAGAAGACAGTAAGAAGGTTATTTAGTGGAAGAGTGCAGGATAGTAGAAGACAGTAAGAAGGTTATTTAGTGGAAGAGAGCAGGATAGTAGAAGACAGTAAGAAGGTTATTTAGTGGAAGAGTGCATGATAGTAGAAGACAGTAAGAAGGATATTTAGTGGAAGAGTGCAGGATAGTAGAAGACAGTAAGAAGGTTATTTAGTGGAAGAGAGCAGGATAGTAGAAGACAGTAAGAAGGTTATTTAGTGGAAGAGAGCATGATAGTAGAAGACAGTAAGAAGGTTATTTAGTGGAAGAGAGCAGGATAGTAGAAGACAGTAAGAAGGTTATTTAGTGGAAGAGAGCAGGATAGTAGAAGACAGTAAGAAGGTTATTTAGTGGAAGAGAGCAGGATAGTAGAAGACAGTAAGAAGGTTAGTAGTTTGTAGGAGACAGAATGAATTCATCGACGTGCCCTACTAACGGATGCCAAATTTAGAGTGAACATCTATCCACACGGATTGGTGGCCAGAGCATCCCGACCAATCGCCACGGTGGATCACACATCAGCTGACGGGAGAGAGAGAGCGCTGGCGCTGACAGACCGGAGCCTGAAATAGAGGATCCCAAACTAAACAAAAGCCCCAGGAGGCCTTTGATACTCTGCTCCCTCCAGCAGCCCCTGAAATAGAGGCCTAGCATCAGTAGCGCCCCCCCCCCCCCCCCCCCGCCCCCCCCCCCCCCCCCCCCGGGAGCGTGAGGTCATAGAGGCCCCCCAGCACAGACACTAGAACCTGAGACCCCTGTGTTTACAGGGAGCAGCAGCTATACCTGTCTGTGACAAATGTTTGGGGAGTTGATGAAGCCACACGTTCTCCGAGGGCCAAGTGGTGCGCACACACACACAGTCACACACACACACACACACACACAGTCACACACACACACAGTCACACACACACACACACACACACACACACACACAGTCACACACACACACACACACACACACACACACAGTCACACACACACACACACACACACACACAGTCACACACACCAGTCACACACACACACACACACACACAGTCACACACACACACACACACACACACACACACACACACACAGACACACACACACACACACACACACAGTCACACACACACACACACGCAGTCACACACACACACACACGCAGTCACACACACACACACACGCAGTCACACACACACACACACACACAGTCACACACACACACACACACACACACAGTCACACACACACATGTACACACACAGTCACGCACATATAAACATAAACACACACACACACACAGTCACACACACACAGTCACACACACACAGTCACACACATGTACACACACACATGTACACACACACAGTCACACACACACACAGTCACACACACACACACACACACAGTCACACACACACACACACAGTCACACACACAGTCACACACACACACACACACACACAGTCACACACACACATGTACACACACAGTCACGCACATATAAACATAAACACACACACACACACACAGTCACACACACACAGTCACACACACACACAGTCACACACATGTACACACACACATGTACACACACAGTCACACACACACACACACACACACACACAGTCACACACACACACACACAGTCACACACACAGTCACACACACACACACACATATAAACATAAACACACACATATATAAAGACAAACATACACACACAGTCACACACACACACACACACACACAGTCACACACATGTACACACACACGCATGTACACACAGTCACACACACACACACACACAGTCACACACACACGCACATATAAACATAAACACACGCATATATAAAGACAAACATACACACACAGTCACGCACGCGTAAACACACACACATAAACACGCATACACACGTAAAAACACACACACACACCCATGTCCATAATGAAGAGAGCTGATGATCACACTTCTGCAAAACGACTCTTTACAAATCAGGAGCAGATGCTTCTCTTATTGCGAGAAACAGAGTGAAGCTGTTTCAACTGAAGACCACTTAGAACACGTTACATCCAGGGCCTTAAAACCCAAGAGCCCGGTACAACGCAACGCCTCAGGGGTGTAAAGTACTCGAGTAATTGTACTAAGTTACAATACTCAAGTACTGTTCTTGGGGGATTTGTACTTTACTCAAGTATTATTAGGTTTGTATACAGTACTTGTACTTTTACTCAATTACATTTCAGAGGGGAAAGAAACCTACTTTTTACTCCTTACATTTAAAATGCAGACCTACAAAGTACAAAGTACAAATCTCGCAGGTCCAACCATTTTAATTAGTTCGAACGAACGAACGTTAACGTTATTAATCCTGCGGCCGCGCTTTATTTAAAAACAGCCAATCAAATCCCTATCGATGGAAAATGAACCCGCCCACACCCCATGCTGATTGGTCCTTGTGCAAGACTAGAAAGTGGGGATCTTTGATTAAACACCTGCTATCAGAAGAACAGACGGTCAGAAAAAAAGTTTTTACTTGTACTAGTACTCAAGTACATTTAAAAGTAGAACCTGTTTGACTTTTACTCAAGTGTGTTTTTAGCCAGATACTCTGACTTTTACTTGAGTACGATTTTGAGACGGTACCCATACTTTCACTTAAGTATAATTTATGGCTACTTTTTACACCCCTGGAGTAAAGGCCACCTATTCATTAACCTTTTCACTGCCACACGACAGAAGGTTACCCCTTTACTATCACACAACCGACGGCGATGCTCCATCATTAGCATGGAGCTAATGATGCTAATGATGGAGCATCGCCGTCGGTTGTGTGCTAGTAAAGGGCTAACCTTCTGTATTGTCACAGTGAAAGGGTTAACCGGCTGTCGTGTGGCAGTGAAAGGGTTTTAAACACTTCACAGAACGCGGAGTCCACTCTCCCGCCTCGCGGACCTCTCTGTGGAACCTCCACGTGTCACCAGAACCCCGACCTTGCGGGGGTCCGGTCCGCGGGCCTCTCTCTCTCTCTCTCTCTCCCCCCGCTACAAGTTTCCATCGCCTCGTCGCAGCGGAAAACCTTTTAAAAGCACTTCAGGCAGAGAGAGGGAGAGAGAGAGAGAGAGAGAGGGAGGGAGCCATGTGGTTAGACGCCAGGGGGAAATGAGCTTAGCGTTACGGTGGCGACGGCGGCGAGCGATGTTTACTTTGAGAGAAGTAGGCTAAGTGCTTTAAAACGCCGTCCCGAGTCCAACGACGACCACATCTGATGACGATCAACGTTGAACTCTAATTTATTATCTACACGGACAGACTGACAGGAACGTTTATGTGAAACCTAATAAACTACTGCATCGTTTTACCGCCTATTCTCTATTTCACTAACTATTGTATTGCACCGTCGCACTATTTTCGCACTCTTTTTATTACGGTCGATTTTAAAACGGCCATAGAATCAAACCATAAACAATAGAGGTATATTAGGATGTTAGATTTGATTGTGCTGCTATGATGCCTGTATTTCCCCACGGGGATCAATAATGGAATATCTTATCTTATCTTATCAAATGTGAAAAACGATGTGAAAGACTCAGAAGAAGCTTCTATCCCCAGGCCATCAGGCTGCTCAACGAACAATAAACACTATACAACAACCATCAAATGCACACAGCACACACATCCACACGCACACACTCACTTTAAACAAACAACACACTGCAGCACCCACTCTCCACACTTTAGATCACCTAAACACTTTATATTTATTGATAAAGGATTTGCACTACAACTCGTACACCTTACTGTAAATTGTACCTAAATTGTACCTCATTCCATTTCTGCTTTGCACTATATAGTATTGTATATTAGTACACTGCATAGTATATTGTATATTATATGGTAACTCAGTTACGTCTATTCTGCATCGAACATTGTACATATGTCTATACTGAACACTGTGACCTCATTTTTTACTTCTAATTTACATGCTATACTATTTTATTTCATACTTATCTTGTCTAGCACAGTCTCTGGAGCGTAACAGTAAGAAGCATTTTGTATAAAAGTATTCTGTACTTCTGTATGACAACTATTAAAGAAACTTGAAACTTGATTTGCCTTACCATGTCCATTTAGCCGCTATCGATTGTATGCTCGTTTTATACGGCTGCACTTTATGCATTGATCTGCCAATTTGTGCAAATTTTATGCCTGTCTTTTTTTTTTTTACAGCTGTGAAGCACTTAGAGCTGAGATTTTCTGTATGAAAGGTGCCATACAAATAAATATAAAAAAAAAGTTATTATTAAACTTCAGCGACAGTTTCAAGAAAAAGAATATCCCCGATAACACGACGGGATCTTAGGGATCATACTGGTGACATGTTACCGGTTGTATAGAATAGAATAGAAATACTTTAATCATCCCGAGGGAAATTTGACACTCACAGTAAACATTTAGACAGAACAAAGTCACAAATAAGAATAACTAAACAAATTGCCTAAGAATAAGAATAAAATGGGCCTAAGAATAAGATAATAATAGAGTACGGACCGGGATTCACATTTCGTATGTTATGTTATGCAAAATCTGCATATGGCTCGCTGATAACAAACTATCATTACACATGGGCAAAACAGAGTCCATTCTCTTCGGTTCAAATAACAAACTCAGCAAGACCGACGGCTTCTCAGTTACAGTGGGTGACAATATTGTCACAAGGAAAGAAGATATTACCTACCTGGGTTCCATCCTAGAGGCAAATCTTTCCTGTGACAAAATGGCATCCAATGTAATAAAAAAAGTCAACCAACGAACTCGTTTCTTGTACCGGATCTCCTCACTGGTAAACAAGAATACCCTGAAGACTCTGACAGGAGCACTCATTCAAGGGTACTACTGTACGACTATGCTTGCACCTCATGGTACCAAAGCACCTCAAAGGCGCTAAAAACAAAATTACAAACATCTCAAAACAAACTGGTCAGACTACTGCTTGACCTTACTCCTAGAACCCACCTCACCCCTGCCCACTTTGACAACCTAGGATGGCTTAGAGTAGACGACAGAGTACAGCAACTTGCAATGGGCCTGGTCTACAAGATACACTACACGACCAAGGTACCCATGTACATGACTAAATACTTCCCAAAGGTCAGTGAATACCACGATCACAACACCAGAGGGAGCTCCACAAATCATGTTAAACCCAGATTCGGCTCAAACAAGGGACTAAACACGTTTCGCAATTATGCCACATCAATGTGGAACGCCCTACCCAAAGCTGTAAAGGAATGTGAATCACTACCCACTTTCAAAAACACTCTCAAAAAACACCTAAGGGAGACTGCAACTCGAAACTGGCCCCTGTAAATGTCCGAACACAACCCCCGCCAATGTACAGTAAATTACCAAGTATGGTCTTGTCAATAATCCAATGTACAGTGTTGTTTGTACAGTTGTACAGTGTCCCCCACCCACCCCTCCTACCCACCCCCCCCCCCCACCCACCCAACCACATCCAATGTACAGTCCCCACCCACCCCTCCTACCCAACCCCCCCCCCCCCCCCCCCCCCCCCCACTCCTACCCACCCCCCCCCCCCCCCAACTACCTCCAATGTACAGTCCCACCCCCACCTACCCAATCCAATGTACAGTTTCTACGCCTAATGTATATACTCTTTTCTTTCTGGACTCTTTTTGTATCACAAATACAGTACTGTAATTGCAAATCTGGTATGTCATAAATGTATAGATGTAGCAGTACTGTCTATCTGTATGTCATGTATGTCATATATGTTACGATGAATTGGAAATGGGGGACCCTGGTGTAAACAAGACGAAAGTCTTTCTCTGGTCTGCATCCCCTTAACAATTGTATGTATTGAGCTGTACTGCACTGTACCCATTCTGCAATCTGTTAATAAAGTTTTCATTCATTCATTCATTCATGTATATACATTCTAGGACTTCCTAGAATGTATATATATATATATATTCCTGTGCCGTTCAGTGCTGCATCTAGGGAGTGTTAGTCTAGCACTGACCATGCTCCTCCTGTCAGCCAAGTCTCTGTATAGTGGGTGGGAGGGGTCTGTGTATAGTGGGTGGGAGGGGTCTCTGTATAGTGGGTGGGAGGGGTCTCTGTATAGTGGGTGGGAGGGGTCTGTGTATAGTGGGTGGGAGGGGTCTCTGTATAGTGGGTGGGAGGGGTCTGTGTATAGTGGGTGGGAGGGGTCTCTGTATAGTGGGTGGGAGGGGTCTGTGTGTAGTGGGTGGGAGGGGTCTGTGTGTAGTGGGTGGGAGGGGTCTCTGTATAGTGGGTGGGAGGGGTCTGTGTATAGTGGGTGGGAGGGGTCTCTGTATAGTGGGTGGGAGGGGTCTGTGTGTAGTGGGTGGGAGGGGTCTGTGTGTAGTGGGTGGGAGGGGTCTGTGTATAGTGGGTGGGAGGGGTCTCTGTATAGTGGGTGGGAGGAGTCTGTGTGTAGTGGGTGGGAGGGGTCTGTGTGTAGTGGGTGGGAGGAGTCTGTGTATAGTGGGTGGGTGGGAGGGGTCTGTGTGTAGTGGGTGGGAGGGGTCTGTGTGTAGTGGGTGGGAGGAGTCTGTGTGTAGTGGGTGGGAGGAGTCTGTATAGTGGGTGGGAGGAGTCTGTGTATAGTGGGTGGGAGGGGTCTGTGTATAGTGGGTGGGAGGGGTCTCTGTATAGTGGGTGGGAGGGGTCTGTGTGTAGTGGGTGGGAGGAGTCTGTGTGTAGTGGGTGGGAGGGGTCTGTGTATAGTGGGTGGGAGGGGTCTGTGTGTAGTGGGTGGGAGGGGTCTCTGTATAGTGGGTGGGAGGAGTCTGTGTATAGTGGGTGGGAGGGGTCTGTGTATAGTGGGTGGGAGGGGTCTGTGTGTAGTGGGTGGGAGGGGTCTCTGTATAGTGGGTGGGAGGGGTCTGTGTATAGTGGGTGGGAGGGGTTGTCCCTGATGGCATGGAGCTTAGCAAGGCTCCTCCTCTCCGCCACCATAGGCAACATAAAATACTAGGGATGTTCGATATTGGCTTTTTTAGCGATATCCGATATACCGATATTGTCCAACTCTTAATTTCCGATACCGATATCAACCGATACCGATATATGCAGGGTCCCCCCCCCCCCCCCCCCTAATTTCAGGTAATTAACATTACATATCTCTTGTCATGGAATTAACACAACATTATGCATACTTTTGACAATAAATAAAATCAGAATTTGTTCTTACTTGCTTGCCTGGGTAAATAAAGGTTAAATAAATGTAAAAGGAAAAAAAATATATATATAAAAAAAAATTGAAAACCGATACAGATAATTTCCGATATCACATTTTGAATGCCAATATCGGTAGGCCGATAATATCGGACATGCCTATAAAATACAAACAAAACACAAGCTGAAACATGTGTTATAGTTACTGGGTGTTATGTGTTATAGTCTCTCACTCTCTGCAATCAGGCAATCAAAGGTTTTTTTTTTTCACCCCAAATTAAACAGCTGCACTCGGCCAATATCGCAAAGGACGGATTTGACCGCTACACACTTCAGCCACGTAAAGAACAAAAGAAGAGCCCCCCCCCCCCACCCCCCGGGTGCAATCAGGCACTTATCGACAGGCTGATCACAACATTGTCCTTTCAGAGCGGATTTTATTTCCAAAACAACAGTGTTGTGAAGGATCAGATTAAACCGAATATATATATTTATTTATGGATATATATTGAATAGTATTTGTATATCGTTTGATATCCCTTGTATATTCCTTGTACATATACACGGAATATTCCTTTAGTCTACTATAGCCCATAATAGTTCATTCTCTTATTGGACAAGGACCTGGCGCCAGGGACAAGCCCCTTGGAGCCAAGTTCAATGGTACCGACGAAACATGTCCCTACTAGCCCCGGCTCTGCGCAGGAATACGGCTACCGAAAAGAGAGTGGCACTATTTGTTCACCGTGCATATAAATATGGCGCAAGAAATGTAGAAGTCCTCTTATCCCTTCGTCTTCTACCCAACTAAGTAACAGAACGTGAAGCCTCACCCCACGATGCCGCGTGCGGTGTGGTATGGCCTGTTTGGCCTTAGAGTAGCATTGAGACCTCGTGCGAATTGATAGCTGAATTGCCAGAGTTTGGCACCGTATTTCTATTAAGTAATAATAGTCTATTATGTATGGTGCATCGTGCGGTTATAGTTCTAAAGTGAGCAGCATCCCCGTCGCTTCCTCGTGTTATCTAGAGTCTTAACCAGGCTGGGCAGACCACACGTGGTGCTTTCATCCGAGGAGTTCTAGGCGAGGACCGAGTGGACCTGTACATTGGATTACCTACCCGACGACTGCTGAGCCCTATGCGGCATGGAATATATATTTGCTTTGGTACTTTGATTTGTGGAGCGGATAATCGCCAACACCGGTGAGTGTTGGATCTACCCCGAAAGGAGTCAAGGTGAGACGGCGCTCAGACCAGACTGAGGTCGCCTCGCTTCTCCTTCACTGTGGAGCTACAGCTACAGCTACAGCCTACAAGAGAGCCAAGGTGTATTCATCTGTGGATCAAGATTCTACTGCACTGTCTTCTGTACGTGAAGTCTCCCTAGACATCGTTGACCAGACGGGATACGGCCGACGGCTCTCCTACCCCCCCTACCGGCTTACAACCGGGAGGACCCCTACAGTATATCCAGCTATAATCATTAAGTGTGCCATCGTTATAATTCCCTAAGAGCCAGGTTGTATACTTGCTTCCTGCGTAACCAGAGATTGGACATTCAGTGTTGATTTGCCTACGAGTACTCATTTGCCTTACAAGAGCATTCAAATCATAAACGTAATGGTGAATATTATATGTACCTTTTGCTATATATTAAATATTTGATTATTACCTTTGTGTGGACCTGGTTTCATGGTGGGAAAGTGTTCATCATATTTAGATATCGTGTACTGTATGGCCAGTAGTTAAAGTACATAAAGCGGTAGTGGTTTAATGATACCATACTTATCAATACAGTCAGGGAATTGTACCCCTCAGTTACAATTGGTCCTTCGAGCCGGAGGGTAATTAGTGTAATATTAATATAGTGGTATTAATATTGAAATGGCCTATGATGAACACTCCACGAAACGGTCCTCCTAAAGTAGAACGCCCGCAGCGTAGACGACAGCCACCTCAGTACTTAGAGGATTACGCTGCCAGTATACTACCTAGCCTTCTACAAACGGTAAACGCGGTAAAAGTAGAAAGTAAAATTATGTCCGACCCTATCAACCAGGATACCCCGACCACAGAGGCCCTAGTGGGTTCTAATGTAACTGACCAAGCTCACGGTGGGGACCAGGAGGGAACTGACACGACTTTACCCCCCGCCAAGACCGAAGAAGTAGTCCCCCCAGAGCTCCGGGAGGAAGACAACCCTCCAGAGATGGAACTCTGCACGGAACAAGATGAGGAGAGCGCCGAGGAGATAGAGCTCCAGGACTCCCCGCAGGGGAACGCATCCCCAACGGGTACAGCCAGGAGCGGCTCACCTCTACAAGCGTCTTCCCCCAGCGAGGCGGAGAGGATGCTGTCACAGGCGTTCTTCGCCAGCCTGACAGCCTCTACCGAACGCGATCGACTTCAGGGTGAACGCAATCGACTTCAGGGTGAACGCGATCGACTCTTAGCGAGCGCGAACAACTCCAAGCGCAGCAACGGAGCAAAGACGAGCACATACGTCTGGAGCTGAGACGCCTTCAGACGGAAGAGAATATGGCAAGAGACCGGGCCGACACCCAGCGTGCCGCTGCCGGTGGCCAAAGAGAAGCAGATCTCACCAAGCGCGAAGCCGAGCGCGACAGACTACAAGCCGAGAGCGACAGACTACAAGCGCAGCTAATGGAGCAGCTGATCACCAGGGCAACACCCCCTCCCTCCACAAGGGGTTCCAGGGCCTCGTCAAGACACGTGTCAAGGGCACCCTCCCCCGACCGAGCAGGCGACCTTGAACTCGACCACCCGAGAGAGCCTACACCCCCCTCCGAACTCCTTCCCCGACCGGTCCAAGTGAGACCCAGCTACAAGGAAGGAACGGCGGACACCGCGGAGAGGCTAAATAGACGACTACAGGATCTAGATGACCTGGCAGAAGAAGAAGAGGGAGAAGAGGAGAGTCAAGCCCGACAGCAGCACACTAATCCACAGGACCAGGAGGTCCAGTACAGCCCAGGCTATACCCCCGCGGCTCTGCGCTACAGACACCCCACTCGATTCACGGGTGAGCATGACGCACGACCAGTCCCGAGGAATAGCACCTGGACCAGCGGGCCATGGTACCCTGCCAGTACCAGCCCACCGAGAGGCGTAAGAAGAGACTCGCCCAGGAGGCCTCTCTTCCAACGCTCACCGATGTGCCAGCCATCCATGGCGTCATACATTGGCACACCGACGTTTCCAGACTTCACCCATGAGAACCGAGCACAGTACACGGAGCTATGGATGTGCTTAGAGACAATGATGGTGGATGTAGCTGATGAACGCCACAAGTATGCGATCCTATTGAAGCACCTGAAAGTGCCCAGAGCGCACAACATAGCGCTGGCCTATGCCACCTCTACTACCCCATACACCGCGGCTCTAGCAGCACTAGACCAAAGATATGGACGTATATGGGATTACGTAATACAAGAGATAAGGCATATTGACCGCCTACCCCCAGCAACAGACAATCGCTCACTAGACGACCTGTCTATCAAAGTACAATCCCTGGTAGGGATGCTGGGGGCGCAACGAGAAAAGGGTATGCACGAACTATACGCAAACTCGAACGTCGAGAGGATTTTAGAGAAGCTGCCGCCCGCCCGACAAGAGCGCTTCAGGCGGCAAAGAGACCACCGTGATCCTAACGGTCCCGAGCCATCCCTCCTAGACCTAGCCGACTTCCTGGCGAGAGAAGTCAGCAGCCTACGGCTGGATACGTTCGTGCGGAGCACACCCAGCTCCAGAGAGGGACCTAGGAGAGTAAACGATGGCCGAAGATCGGTGACTGTCATGCACCAATCAGAATCAGTACCGAGCAGCAAGAACCACAGTACCCCCTCGATGAAAGAGAAGTGGAAGATGGTGTGCCCGTACTGCGAGAAGGAACACTGGTTGTCACAATGTGACCAGTTCAAGAAGATGACCGCTGAAGAAGTGAGTCACTGGATAAAGTCCAACAGGCGCTGTTACCGATGTGCGCGCAGTCACATGGCAGCCGAGTGCCGCCTCAAGAAGAGGTGTAGTCGGTGTGACGGAGCCCATCTAGATGTCCTACACGACAGTAACAAAAGAAAGCCTGCACCATCCAGCAGCACAAAGGCAAGTGTTATGTACATTGACCCCGCTAGCAGCAGCGGCACCCAGGTGCTCTTAAAGGTGGTCCGTGTAACACTGAGTTACCAAGATAAGGTCATGGACACTTACGCCGTCCTTGATGACGGGTCAGAGAAGACCCTTCTCCTCGCGTCCGCTGCGGCCCAGCTGGGGCTGCGGGGGAGCGAGAACCAGATGACGATTCGGACAATAAGAAGAGATCTAAAGACGATAAAGGGCGAGAATGTATCCTTCACTATCGCAGCAAGCGGGCAGCCCGAGAGACGGTATAGGATTACTAATGCTTTCACCAGCCAAGAAATAGGACTATCGCAGTACACCTACCCCATCGCCAAGCTGATGGATAAATATGTGCACCTGCGTCAACTCCCTATCCCGCTCATAGACGGTGCCACCCCGACCCTGCTGATAGGCTCCGACCATGCAGACCTCATAGTCCCGATAGACCGGGTCCATACAGGACCCAGAGGTTGTCCTGCAGCAGTCGAGACCCGCCTAGGATGGACATTACAAGGCCCCCTCGCCAAGTCTCTCAACCGAACAGCAGCCACTAGCTGCCTCCACTCCAGAGCGACAGAAGGAGACACCACACTCCTGCAGCATGTCGAGAGGCTATGGACACTAGAGACAATGCCCTTTAAGAACGAAAAGAAAGACATTCGTTCTAAGGAAGATATCTACGCTATAGCCCTCCTCGAGCACGGGACAAAGAGAGTCAACGTCAACGGAGTGATGAGATACGCAACTCCACTCCTGAGGCGAGAGGGAATGCCCACCTTTCACGCCACAAAAGAGGCGACGGAGCGGTATCTATTGAACACAGAGCGGCGCCTAGCCAAAGACCCCGCTCAAGAAGCTGTGTACCGCGCTGAGATTAACAAATTAATCACAGCGGGACACATAAAGAAAATTGACTGGCGACGTCGTGCGCTGCTCCGCGCCTCCCTGATCAAAGACGGCTTTGATCTCCGGCAGCGGGCCAGCAGCGACCCCCCAGTATCGTTTGCACTACAAAAACACGTCGCAGAGGACCCAGCAGCAGATGAAGAGGTCCAACAAAGTGTGACAAATAGTTTCTACGTGGACAACTGTTTACAAAGCGTCTCGACGCCAGAAGAAGCCGAGGCTCTCCTACTCAAGCTCCGCGCCTCCCTGATCAAAGGCGGCTTTGATCTCAGGCAGTGGGCCAGCAGCGACCCGCAAGTACTGCGCAGCCTCTCCCCCGATGATAAGGCAGCGAGCAGCGACACCTGGATGGCGACCATCCCAGGAGAAGCCCAAGAAATGACACTAGGACTAGTCTGGCGCTTCAAAACAGACTCGCTCCATTATAGACACAAACCCCTGACCAAGGAGCAGGGAAGGTCGACGGCAATACCGACCACCAGACGGAGTGTATACAGAACACTCGCCAGACAATATGACCCGTTGGGATGTATTCTACCTTACACCACCAGGGCAAAGATGATTGTAAGAGCGCTATGGGACAAGGAACAGGGCTGGGACGATCCCATAACCGAACACCTTGCATCCACATGGAGAGAGTGGGAGAAGGAACTCCGCTCACTCCCAGGTGTTAATATACGCCGCAGCTACTTCCCACCCACAGTGAGGCCAGAGACATGCAAGATCGACCTGCACGTATTCAGCGACGCCTCCGAAGTAGCCTATGGTTCAGTGGCCTACTTGCGTGCCCGAGAGGAGGGAGGAGAAATACATACTGCCTTCATCCTGGCTCGCTCAAGAATAGCCCCACGAAAGCAACAATCTATCCCGCGTCTAGAGCTCTGCGCAGCCCTAGCAGGAGCGCAGCTCGCCACGTTAATCCAACGTGAACTCACCATCCCGGTGCAAAGAACAATCTTGTGGTCAGACTCCACAACCGTACTCACATGGATCCGGTCTGATTCGTGCAGATACAAGGTCTTCGTGGGAGTCAGAGTCACAGAGATTCAAGAGTTAACAGAAGTAGCGAGCTGGAGGTATGTGGACACCAAACACAACCCAGCTGACGTCATCACCCGGGGAATGTCCCTGGATGACCTCACCCGTCACAACCTCTACAGTGACGGACCAGAGTTTCTCAAGCTCCCCGAAGAAGAGTGGCCTACACCCACCCCACGGGAGGCGAGTAAAGAGGAGGCAGAGAACAAGAAACCTATGTTCTGTGGGTTGACACACACACTCGTCCCCACAGACCCGGTTCTAGACGATTGCCTCACCCTACAGAGTGCGCAGCTAAAGACATTTCTGTGGCACCACCCAGAGGTTCAGCCCACAACTGACATTTCAGCAGCTGACTACGAAGAAGCAGAACTTCTTCTATTACAACGAGCCCAGAGAGACTCGTTCCCCGATGAGCTAGCCTGTCTACAGGGAGCAAAGCCCGTCCCATCAGACAGCAGACTGCTCCACCTAGCCCCCGAGAGCGACGCCCATAATCTCATCAGAGTGGGTGGTCGTCTGCGGAGAGCCCCAGACCTACCGGATGACGTTAAGTACCCGATAGTCTTGAACAGCCGACACAAGGTCACAGAGCTGATCATAAAGAAATACGACGAGGATGTGCACCACGCAGGGGCAGAGAGAGTCTTCGCGGAGATCAGACGTCGTTATTGGATACTGCAAGGGAGAGAAGCAGTGCGGCGCTTCCAGCGAACCTGTCTAGACTGCCGTAAGTGGCGCGCGCAGCCCAGTATACCCCGGATGGCTGACCTACCTCCCTGTCGCCTCCGACTCGGCGACAAGCCTTTTCACTCCACCGGTATGGACTGTTTCGGCCCGCTGTATATAAAGAGAGGAAGAGGAACCGAGAAGCGGTGGGGTATTGTATTCAAATGCATGACCACCAGAGCGATACATATCGAACTCCTCCCAACCATGAGCACAGACTCATTCCTTATGGCCTTCCGAAGATTCACATCACGGAAAGGAAAACCGTCTACATTGTTGTCTGATCACGGGACAAACTTCAAAGGCGGAGAAAGAGAGCTGAGAGAGAGCTTCCAAGCTATGGGCCCAGAACTTAAGACCCACCTCGCTCCATCCCAGATTGACTTCCAGTTTAATCCCCCGAACGCACCTCACTTCGGTGGAACCTGGGAACGAGAAGTACGTTCCATAAAGACAGCCCTGTACGCCGTGCTTGGGGCCCAGACCGTGGCGGAAGAAGTCCTAATGACAGTCCTCACAGAGATCGAGGGAGTATTGAACTCAAAGCCCCTCGGTTACGTCTCAAGTGATGTAGCAGATGTCGACCCAGTCACCCCCAACACACTCTTGATGGGGCGGCTGGACCCCGCGCTACCACAGACAATGTACAGGCCTGAAGAAGCGAACGGCCGAAGAATGTGGAGGTACAGTCAAGTACTGGCTGACAAGTTTTGGAACAGCTTCCTACTCTACTACCTACCGTCTCTACAGACCCGCCAGAAGTGGGTAAAAGAGAGAGACAATTTGACAGAAGGAACAGTCGTCATGATTATCGACCAGTCACTACCCAGAGCTATGTGGCCGGCTGGCCGCGTAAGCAAAGTGATCACCGGTGCCGATGGAAAGGTCCGAGCAGCTGAAGTGCTCGTCCAAGGACGGACTTACACCCGACCCGTGGCGAGGCTAATAGAACTGCCAAGGCTCCCCGATACTATCGATGACGACCATGACCCCATGACTTTGTGAGTTGACTGACCCTCACAGCGGACATTGAGTAGTGGACAGTGCGGTTAATCTGTCTCTGCTTAGCTAATTAGGTGGGACTAATTAGGGGGCGGCTGTTGTGAAGGATCAGATTACACCGAATATATATATTTATTTATGGATATATATTGAATAGTATTTGTATATCGTTTGATATCCCTTGTATATTCCTTGTACATACCACCCTGGTCAAGATCTGCCTCCCTGCTCTCTGCCCCACCATGGTCAACATCATCAACTCCTCATTTGAATCTGGTCTCGTCCCCCCCTGCTTCAAAACAGCCTCCGTCACCCCCATCATTAAGAAACCCGGCCTCGACCCAGACGAGCTAAACAACTTCCGTCCGATCTCCAACCTTCCTTTCCTTAGCAAAATCTTGGAAAGAGCAGTGGCCGCCCAACTCCAACAATACATGTCCAACCATGAGCTCTATGAGCCTTTTCAATCCGGCTTCAGAACTCAACACAGCACAGAGACCGCCCTCATCAAAATTACCAACGACCTCCTCCTTGCAGCTGACTCTGGCCACATAAGCATCCTCATCCTCCTTGACCTTTCTGCAGCATTCGACACAGTCTCCCACTCCATCCTCCTCAACCGCCTATCCAACAACCTCGGCATCACTGGCTCAGCACTCTCCTGGTTTCAATCCTACCTCACCACCCGGACACAGTTCATCACCATCGGCGACTCCAGTTCCACCCCGGCCCCAGTCAACCAAGGCGTCCCACAAGGCTCCGTACTTGGCCCAATCCTATTCACCATCTACATGCTCCCCCTTGGTCAGATCATCCGCCGCCACGGCCTCAACTTCCACTCCTATGCCGACGACACTCAACTCTACCTCTCCACCAAACCATCCACCCATCTCCCCCCACACTCCCTTATCAACTGCCTGCACGAAATAAAAACCTGGATGTCATCAAATTTCCTCAAGCTCAACAACAATAAAACCGAGCTCATGGTTGTGGCACCCAAGGCCCTGCTCCGGAAGGTTGGGGATCTCACCCTCAACATTGACGGCTGCTCCATCTCCCCATCCCCTAAGGTCCGCAACCTGGGCGTTATCCTGGACTCCACCCTTTCCTATCAATCCCATGTAAATTCCCTCACCAAATCCGCCTTCTTTCACCTCCGAAACATTTCCAGACTCCGACCATCACTTTCCGACACCACAGCTGAGACCCTCATCCACGCCTTCGTCACCTCCCGCCTGGACTACTGCAACGGGGTCCTGTCCGGGGTCCCAAGCAAAACCCTGGACAGGCTCCAGTATGTTCAAAATTCAGCTGCCAGGGTTCTAACCCGCACCAAACCCTGGCAGCACATCACCCCCATCCTCATCCAGCTCCACTGGCTCCCCATCAAATCCCGCATCACCTACAAAACCCTCCTGCTCACCTACAAATCCCTTCACGCCCTGGCACCTCAGTACCTCACTGACCTCCTCCACCCCTACACTCAGTCACGGTCCCTGCGATCCACGGACACTGGTCAGCTCTCCATCCCCCGAACCAGACTGCGGACGTTCGGGGACAGAGCTTTCAGTGTGGCAGCTCCCACCCTCTGGAACTCCCTCCCCGCAGAACTCCGCACCACCCCAACTCTGGACTCATTTAAAAAACTGCTCAAAACCCACCTCTTCAACCTGGCCTTCAACCCCTAACTTTCTCACTTTATATGTATGTGTTGTGTCTGTCCACTATGTTTGTTGACTTGTTATCTCCCCCCCCCCCCCCCCTTATGTAAAGCGACCTTGGGTCCTTTGAAAGGCGCTATATAAAACGAAGTATTATTATTATTATTTATTATATACATATACACGGAATATTCCTTTAGTCTACTATAGCCCATAATAGTTCATTCTCTTATTGGACAAGGACCTGGCGCCAGGGACAAGCCCCTTGGAGCCAAGTTCAATGGTACCGACGAAACATGTCCCTACTAGCCCCGGCTCTGCGCAGGAATACGGCTACCGAAAAGAGAGTGGCACTATTTGTTCACCGTGCATATAAATATGGCGCAAGAAATGTAGAAGTCCTCTTATCCCTTCGTCTTCTACCCAACTAAGTAACAGAACGTGAAGCCTCACCCCACGATGCCGCGTGCGGTGTGGTATGGCCTGTTTGGCCTTAGAGTAGCATTGAGACCTCGTGCGAATTGATAGCTGAATTGCCAGAGTTTGGCACCGTATTTCTATTAAGTAATAATAGTCTATTATGTATGGTGCATCGTGCAGTTATAGTTCTAAAGTGAGCAGCATCCCCGTCGCTTCCTCGTGTTATCTAGAGTCTTAACCAGGCTGGGCAGACCACACGTGGTGCTTTCATCCGAGGAGTTCTAGGCGAGGACCGAGTGGACCTGTACATTGGATTACCTACCCGACGACTGCTGAGCCCTATGCGGCATGGAATATATATTTGCTTTGGTACTTTGATTTGTGGAGCGGATAATCGCCAACACCGGTGAGTGTTGGATCTACCCCGAAAGGAGTCAAGGTGAGACGGCGCTCAGACCAGACTGAGGTCGCCTCGCTTCTCCTTCACTGTGGAGCTACAGCTACAGCTACAGCCTACAAGAGAGCCAAGGTGTATTCATCTGTGGATCAAGATTCTACTGCACTGTCTTCTGTACGTGAAGTCTCCCTAGACATCGTTGACCAGACGGGATACGGCCGACGGCTCTCCTACCCCCCCCTACCGGCTTACAACCGGGAGGACCCCTACAGTATATCCAGCTATAATCATTAAGTGTGCCATCGTTATAATTCCCTAAGAGCCAGGTTGTATACTTGCTTCCTGCGTAACCAGAGATTGGACATTCAGTGTTGATTTGCCTACGAGTACTCATTTGCCTTACAAGAGCATTCAAATCATAAACGTAATGGTGAATATTATATGTACCTTTTGCTATATATTAAATATTTGATTATTACCTTTGTGTGGACCTGGTTTCATGGTGGGAAAGTGTTCATCATATTTAGATATCGTGTACTGTATGGCCAGTAGTTAAAGTACATAAAGCGGTAGTGGTTTAATGATACCATACTTATCAATACAGTCAGGGAATTGTACCCCTCAGTTACAAACAGCTAAAAACTCTCTTCCACTTGGCGATGAGTAACTTGGTGCGGATGAAAGCGAGGCGAGAGCATCTGGCGGGGGGGCCGCGGGGAGAGCGAGTCACACATTCCTTCAGGATGCGTGTGTTCACCTCAAGACTCAAGAGTTCTAGTCATCACATACATACCAGGGCATACAGTGACATGTGGTTGGCCATGCCCGCTTCGATTGTGCAATAAAAACAATAGTAATAGTAATAATAATAAAAAGAGAACTAGAATAGACATGTTACTAAATGGCTTAAAGGCACTGGATCCTATGTACACTCCTATACAAGGTGCCGTTTTACTTCTATGTCCCTATGCTATACTTGCGGTTACTAACTATACTATACTACTAACTATAATAATAATAATAATAATAATAATAATGGATTGGATTTATATAGCGCTCTTCTCTGACTCAGAGCGCTTCACAGAGTCCATTATTCTGCGAATAATCATCGCCTACGGCCCCTCCGACCACCACCAACATTCATTCACATGCATACACATTCATACAAGGCAAGTAGGTTTTAGTGTCTTGCCCAAGGACACAACGGCAGTGGGATGGACATGGGCTTGAGCGGGATTCGAACCACCAACCATTCGATCATTGGACGACCCGCTCTACCCCTGAGCCACGCCGCCCCACACTATACTATACTATACTATGCAACAACCACAACAAGTTATTGCTTCCAGACAGATGGACGAGACCGGGGATTAAGAAACATCTCCGAGCGCAGGTGACCTTCGGTCCGACCACAACGTGACCTGAGCTGACCTCCTGGTCATCTTAATGGGGACTTTCGATTTCTTTTGATTCCTGAAATTCTCCCAACAACACACTGATCTATGTGTGATATAATAATGATGCAAGTGTAAGATCCTGAATGAGAGGAGTCTTCATGGAGTCCCTGGAGGAGTGCGACTCCAGTCAGATCAGAAGCAGGTAGCAAGTGGACGACAGAGGAATGCACCTCCTGCCTTGATCGGCGCTACTTAACCCTTTCACTGCCACACGACAGCCGGTTAACCCTTTCACTGTGACAATACAGAAGGTTAGCCCCTTTACTATCACACAACCGACGGCGATGCTCCATCATTAGCAGCATTAGCTCCGTACACACTGGTACTCATGTACACACTGCTGACACACTGGTACTCATGTCCACACTGGTACTCATGTACACACTGGTACTCATGTACACACTGGTACTCATGTCCACACTGGTACTCATGTACACACTGGTACTCATGTACACACTGGTACTCATGTACACACTGGTACTCATGTCCACACTGGTACTCATGTACACACTGGTGACACACTGGTACTCATGTACACACTGGTGACACACTGGTACTCATGTACACACTGGTGACACACTGGTACTCATGTACACACTGGTACTCATGTACACACTGGTACTCATGTACACACTGGTACTCATGTACACACTGGTGACACACTGGTACTCATGTACACACTGATACTCATGTACACACTGGTACTCATGTACACACTGGTGACACACTGGTACTCATGTACACACTGGTGACACACTGGTACTCATGTACACACTGGTACTCATGTACACACTGGTACTCATGTACACACTGGTACTCATGTACACACTGGTACTCATGTCCACACTGGTACTCATGTCCACACTGGTACTCATGTACACACTGGTACTCATGTACACACTGGTACTCATGTCCACACTGGTACTCATGTACACACTGGTACTCATGTACACACTGATGACACACTGGTACTCATGTACACACTGATGACACACTGGTACTCATGTACACACTGGTACTCATGTACACACTGGTACTCATGTCCACACTGGTACTCATGTACACACGGATGACACACTGGTACTCATGTACACACTGGTACTCATGTACACACTGATGACACACTGGTACTCATGTACACACTGGTACTCATGTACACACTGGTACTCATGTACACACTGGTACTCATGTCCAGTGGCTCAGTGGAGTCCAAGAAGGAGGACACTCTGTCCTAAATGAAGACGACCTCTCAGTTCATCTCAAGAGAGCCTCGGGGACGAGCAGCCGATGACCTAACGCGTTAGACTCGCTAGCGTTTAGCCAGAGGGTGTGTGTGCCCAGGCTCCGACACCAGGCCACACCGCCTATTCGAGCTACCGGCCTCGATTCAGGAACCATTGCGTCGCTTCTTTGATATGATAATGTTCCATATTTATAGTACGTGTCACACCAAGGCTCCCGTGTCGGATTGCGCCGGCAGATATCACGCTAACTAACTTGTTTGTGTGTTAAGTGACATTAGTCTATAAACTATAAAGTGGTTCTCAAATAGCATGTTAGGTTGAAGCACGTGGTTTGCTGGCAGGGTCGGTTAGACTCTTGGTAGGCTGCTGTACGGGCTATATTCAAGTAGTATATATTACAAACATCTCAAAACAAGCTGGTCAGACTACTGCTTGACCTTACTCCTAGAACCCACCTCACCCATGCCCACTTTGACAACCTAGGATGGCTTAGAGTAGACGACAGAGTACAGCAACTTGCAATGGGCCTGGTCTACAAGATACACTACGCGACCAAGGTACCCATGTACATGTCAAAATACTTCCCAAAGGTCAGTGAATACCACGATCACAACACCAGAGGGAGCTCCACAAATCATGTTAAACCCAGATTCGGCTCAAACAAGGGACTAAACACGTTTCGCAATTATGCCACATCAATGTGGAACGCCCTACCCAAAGCTGTAAAGGAATGTGAATCACTACACACTTTCAAAAACACTCTCAAAGAACACCTACGGGAGACTGCAATTCGAAACTGGCCCCTACAAATGTCCTAACCTAGTTGTACAGTAAATGACCAAGTATGGCTTTGTCAGTATTCTAATGTACAGTGTACAATGTGTGTGTCCCCCCCCCCCCCCACCTCCAATGTACAGCCCCCACCCACCCACCCAACCCCACCCCACCCACCCAACCTCCTCCAATGTACAGTTTCTACGTCAAATGTATATACACTCTTTTTCTGGACACTTTTGTATCACAAACAGTACTGTATTTGCCAATCTGATATGTCATAAATGTGTAGCAGTACTGTCTATCTGTATGTCATGTATGTCATATATGTTATGATGAATTGAAAATGGGGGACCCTGATGTAAACAAGACGAAAGTCTTTCTCTGGTCTGCATCCCCTTAACAATTGTGTGTATTGAGCTGTACTGTACTGTACCCATTCTGCAATCTGTTAATAAACTTTTCAATCAATCAATCAATAGTGTACCTGTAAATCTGTACAGGATAGATTAGAACCTAGACAAGACGCAGGGTTCCCACAGACATTGCAAAATTAAATTAAACAAAACTTTCCTAAGCATAATTTTTCATTTGAAAAGGGCATTTAAAAAGGATTCACTTCACTTTTAAATGCAGTTTTTTATACACATTTTTGACAAACCAATTTCCGACAATTAGTTACACTTTAAATGAAAAAAAATGAATTTCTTGATTCGGAATTTTTTTATCATGGATGAACAACACTTTCAATGCGAATGGTTGGTTTGAATTTCAAGGACTTTTTAAGCACCTTGTTAAAAGAATGGTCTGTTTTCAAGGAATTCCAGGCCTTGACTTTTGTTGGTAAGAAAATCAAGCACTCTACTGTCTCCCAGTGTGGTGTCTCTACTTTCTCTATTGTCTCTACTGTCTCTACTGTCTCTACTGTCTCCACTGTCTCTACTGTCTCTACTGTCTCTACTGTCTCTACTGTCTCCACTGTCTCTACCGTCTCTACCGTCTCTACCGTCTCTACTGTCTCTACTGTCTCTACTGTCTCTACTGTCTCTACTGTCTCCACTGTCTCTACTGTCTCTACTGTCTCTACTGTCTCCACTGTCTCTACTGTCTCTACTGTCTCTACTGTCTCTCCTACTGTCTCTCCTACTGTCTCTACTGTCTCTACTGCCTCTACTGTCTCTACTGTCTCTACTGTCTCTACTGTCTCTCCTACTGTCTCTCCTACTGTATCTACTGTCTCTACTGTCTCTACTGTCTCTACTGCCTCCCAGTCTCTACTGGCTCCACTGTCTCCACTGTCTCTACCGTCTCTACTGCCTCTACTGTCTCTACTGTCTCCACTGTCTCTACTGCCTCTACTGTCTCTACTGTCTCCACTGTCTCTACTGTCTCTACTGTCTCTACTGCCTCTACTGTCTCTACTGTCTCTACTGTCTCTACTGTCTCTACTGTCTCTCTACTGTCTCTACTGTCTCTACTGTCTCTCTACTGTCTCTACTGTCTCTCTACTGTCTCTACTGCCTCTACTGTCTCTACTGTCTCTACTGTCTCTACCGTCTCTACTGTCTCTACCGTCTCTACTGTCTCTACCGTCTCCACTGTCTCTACTGCCTCTACTGTCTCTACTGTCTCTACTGCCTCTACTGTCTCCATTGTAGGGCTGGGCGATATGACGATATTATATAAATATCGGGTACAGTTCATTAACGATACACTTTTTTAACGTATCGTGGATATCGTGATGTTTTGCCCAAGAGGATTGTGTCGCGTCAATCTGGTCCACCCCGTTCAAACTTTTGAACAACGCCGCTCCCACACACACACTACTGCATCAAAGTTAGTACTTGTTATGATTAACAAAGGCATTCGTTTTGTGGCATCAACATTATATAGTTACACGTTATATAGTTACACATCAGCGTATTTACCCAAACATAGCAACGTCCGATGACAACATAGATAGCAAGCGTTACTGTTCATATCTCAGTCCGTGCCGAGTTGTGCGTGCCCATTCTGCGGTCTGTTAATAAAGTTTTCAATCAGACGGATGTATTGAAAGGCTTTTATTATAACATGTGTTGCAGTAAAATCATTATGCCTCGTTGTCATGCTGCGGTGCGCTAGTAATCACTCGTCGGCTGCGGTGAGCTGTTGTTGTTGTTGTCGTTGAGCTGAGCTCTCGTTAAAATCAAGGAGGGCATTCTGGAAGTAAAAAAAGAATAGCGCTGCTTGCCGATTGGTGCTAAGAACAGCAGGGCGGGTACAAGCGGTGTGACGTAATTGGCAGACTCGACTGTCAATCAAAATTATTGTGTTGCCGGCTGAATGATTGAATGAATGAACGTTATTAACGATTGCAGAATGGGTACAATACAGTACAGCTCAATACAACAACAGTGGACTGACTGGAGGATGAAGACCAGAAAAAGACTTTCGGCTTTTTTACATAAGGGTCCTCCATTTTCAATTCATCAAAACATTTAGAGACATACAAATATACAGTAGTTTCATAAAAATGCTAAAATCCTATTGATTGATTGATTGATTGATTTAAAACTTTATTAACATATTGCAGAATGGGTACAGTACAGCTCAATACATACAATTGTTAAGGGGATGCAGACCAGCGAAAGACTTTCGTCTTGTTTACATCAGGGTCCCCCATTTTCAATTCATCATATTTCATATCTAAATCATATAATATCTCATTGCTAAATATATGCAATATATAATCTAATAATCCAATAATC
This sequence comes from Notolepis coatsorum, assembly GCF_963971535.1. Lineage (NCBI taxonomy): Eukaryota > Metazoa > Chordata > Actinopteri > Aulopiformes > Paralepididae > Notolepis > Notolepis coatsorum. The sequence continues at coordinate 321,183,082 of NC_140165.1, forward strand.
TAAATCTAATATATAATATAAAAATGCTAAATGCATGGGTATTTTATTTTGTCTTTAATGTTAGCTTGCAAACTCAAATACTGTCTTGGTAAGCCTCATAATGAATTGTTTGGGGAAAAAAAGAAAAACATCGTGATGCGTATCGTGTATCGCCGAAAGGTCAGAAAATATCGTGATATCATATTTAGGCCATATCGCCCAGCCCTACTCCATTGTCTCTATTGTCTCTACTGTCTCCACTGTCTCTACTGCCTCTACTGTCTCCACTGTCTCTTTTTTTTTTGATCCACTTTTTCTCCCATTTTTCTATATTTTCTCCCATCCCAATTTCGTATCATCCAATTCAACCCTCCCCTGTCACGAACGCTGTTTCTTGCCTCCCACAAGCCGGCTGCAATGTGGACTAAGTCATACATAGCACAAGTCCCCTCCGGTACTTGAGGTAACAGCAGTCGCATCTTTTCACCTGCGCAGCTCGATCTCTCAGTGGCGAGGAGTAACGCGTGGGAGGCTCACGCTGCCCCCGACACTTCCTGATTCTACTGCGCAGGCGCACCAACCGACTTGTAGGAGTCGCTTGTTCACAACGTTCGATCCCCACCCTTCAGTTTTCCCTCCCCGTAATACGGCCAATGTGTATTACTGCGGACGACCAGCTAAACTGAAAACAATGTGGAGAGCTGGATTCGAACACTGTCTCCACTGTCTCTATTGTCTCTACTGTCTCCACTGTCTCCACTGTCTCCACTGTCTCCTGTCTCTACTGTCTCTACTGTCTCTACTGTCCCCAAGTGTGGCATCTCTACTGTCTCTACTGTCTCTACTGTATCTACTGTCTCCCAGTGTGGTCTCTCTACTGTCTCTACTGTCTCTACTGTCTCTACTGGTCTCTACTGTCTACTGTCTCTACTGTCTCTGCTGTCTCTACTGTCTCTGCTGTCTCTACTGTCTCTACTGTCTCCCAGTGTGGTGTCTCTACTGTCTCTACTGTCTCCCACTGTCTCCCTGCTCACCTGTCTCTGTGTCCCACTGTCTCCCTGCTCACCTGTCTCTGTGTCCCAGTGTCTCCCTGCTCACCTGTCTCTGTGTCCCACTGTCTCCCTGCTCACCTGTCTCTGTCTCCCAGTGTCTCCCTGCTCACCTGTCTCTGTCTCCCACTGTCTCCCTGCTCACCTGTCTCTGTGTCCCAGTGTCTCCCTGCTCACCTGTCTCTGTCTCCCACTGTCTCCCTGCTCACCTGTCTCTGTCTCCCACTGTCTCCCTGCTCACCTGTCTCTGTCTCCCACTGTCTCCCTGCTCACCTGTCTCTGTATCCCACTGTCTCCCTGCTCACCTGTCGATCAGGGTTCCAAACAGCAGCCGGATGGCTCTCTGGATGTTCTCGGTGCACAGCCAGCTCCACTGGTCCTTCATCAGCAGAACCAGGATGTTCAGAGCCAACTGGGCCAGCGCCGTCTCAGAGCCTGCAGACACACAGACACACAGACACACAGGTCAGAGCGCTGTCTCAGAGCCTGCAGACACACAGACACACAGACACAGACAGACACACACAGACACACACAGAGACAGACACACACAGAGACAGACCCACACAGAGACAGACCCACACAGAGACAGACACACACACAGAGACAGACACACACAGAGACAGACCAAGACACATGTTATTACAGCACGCTTGATAAAGTGTAGTGTGGTGTAGTTGATATATGTAGTTGGTAAGAGCAATTATGGTTCATAAGAGGGGATCGATCATAACTCTACAATTACATTGGAAAACAATAGATCTTTTTAGAGTAATCAATGCACCTTGGTGGGGCACCTTTGAAGACCACTTTCAAGACATGTCTTGAAACCAAACCAAAAAGTCTGCTTCCATCTGCCTAGCAACACTGCCCTCTAGTGGTCAACCCGAGACACTGCCGCCCCTGTGTGCACCCCCCCTTCTCTCCTGCATCCATCCTATCCACCGAGCGGCCTGGGGCCCGTCTGTCTGTCTGGAGGTGTCCGCTCAGCGAGACGCTTCGGTCACCCTGACCGTCTGGACGCCTGACCCGTCTCGAACAGGTCTCCTTCACCCCGAGACGATGAGCAGACACGTGACCGTCTGGACGCCTGACCCGTCTCCAACAGGTCTCCTTCACCCCGAGACGATGAGCAGACACGTGACCGTCTGGACGCCTGACCCGTCTCGAACAGGTCTCCTTCACCCCGAGACGATGAGCAGACACGTGACCGTCTGGACGCCTGACCCGTCTCCAACAGGTCTCCTTCACCCCGAGACGATGAGCAGACACGTGACCGTCTGGACGCCTGACCCGTCTCGAACAGGTCTCCTTCACCCCGAGACGATGAGCAGACACGTGACCGTCTGGACGCCTGACCCGTCTCTCCAACAGGTCTCCTTCACCCCGAGACGATGAGCAGACACGTCCGCCGCACGGCGACAGGCAGCTGGGATTCAATTAGCAGGGAAAGTCTCATTCCAACGTCGAGCGAAGGCAGAGATAGTTTCCATATGATGTCAATGAGATCATCCTGGTGCTTTTCCCTTTTTTCTTTTCTTTCCTATGGCAACATTCCTTGAGAGGGGGAGGGGGGGGGGGGGGGGGGGGGGGCGGCTGGAGCGCCTGATTCAATAAGTTATCCATGAAAGACGCCATGCAGGACACTATGAAAGACATCATGAAAGACATCATGAAAGACACCATGAAAGACATCATGAAAGACATCATGAAAGACATCATGAAAGACACCATGAAAGACACCATGAAAGACACCATGAAAGACACCATGAAAGACATCATGAAAGACACCATGAAAGACACCATGAAAGACACCATGAAAGACACCATGAAAGACACCATGAAAGACACCATGAAAGACATCATGAAAGACACCATGAAAGACACCATGAAAGACACCATGAAAGACACCATGAAAGACACCATGAAAGACATCATGCAGGACATCATGAAAGACACCATGAAAGACATCATGCAGGACACCATGAAAGACACCATGAAAGACGCCATGAAAGACACCATGAAAGACACTATGAAAGACACCATGAAAGACACCATGAAAGACATCATGCAGGACACTATGAAAGACATCATGAAAGACACCATGAAAGACACCATGAAAGACACCATGAAAGACACCATGAAAGACATCATGAAAGACATCATGAAAGACACCATGAAAGACACCATGAAAGACATCATGCAGGACACTATGAAAGACATCATGAAAGACACCATGAAAGACACCATGAAAGACACCATGAAAGACATCATGAAAGACATCATGAAAGACATCATGCAGGACACTATGAAAGACATCATGAAAGACATCATGAAAGACACCATGAAAGACATCATGAAAGACACTATGAAAGACACCATGAAAGACACCATGAAAGACATCATGAAAGACACTATGAAAGACACCATGAAAGACACTATGAAAGACACCATGAAAGACACCATGAAAGACATCATGAAAGACGCCATGAAAGACACTATGAAAGACATCATGAAAGACACCATGAAAGACACCATGAAAGACACCATGAAAGACATCATGAAAGACACTATGAAAGACACCATGAAAGACACTATGAAAGACACCATGAAAGACACCATGAAAGACACCATGAAAGACATCATGAAAGACATCGTGAAAGACACCATGAAAGACACCATGAAAAGACACCATGAAAGACATCATGAAAGACATCATGCAGGACATCATGAAAGACACCATGAAAGACACCATGAAAGACACCATGAAAAGACACCATGAAAGACATCATGAAAGACACCATGAAAGACGCCATGAAAGACGCCATGAAAGACATCATGAAAGACACTATGAAAGACACTATGAAAGACACCATGAAAGACGCCATGAAAGACACTATGAAAGACACCATGAAAGACGCCATGAAAGACGCCATGAAAGACGCCATGAAAGACACCATGAAAGACATCATGCAGGACACTATGAAAGACACCATGAAAGACACCATGAAAGACACCATGAAAGACACCATGAAAGACACCATGAAAGACACCATGAAAGACATCATGAAAGACACCATGAAAGACACCATGAAAGACACCATGAAAGACACTATGAAAGACACCATGAAAGACACCATGAAAGACATCATGAAAGACACTATGAAAGACACCATGAAAGACATCATGAATGACACCATGAAAGACATCATGAAAGACACCATGAAAGACACTATGAAAGACACTATGAAAGACATCATGAAAGACACTATGAAAGACACCATGAAAGACACTATGAAAGACACCATGAAAGACACCATGAAAGACATCATGAAAGACGCCATGAAAGACACTATGAAAGACATCATGAAAGACACCATGAAAGACACCATGAAAAGACACCATGAAAGACATCATGAAAGACATCATGCAGGACATCATGAAAGACACCATGAAAGACACCATGAAAGACACCATGAAAAGACACCATGAAAGACATCATGAAAGACACCATGAAAGACGCCATGAAAGACGCCATGAAAGACATCATGAAAGACACCATGAAAGACACCATGAAAGACACTATGAAAGACGCCATGAAAGACATCATGAAAGACACCATGAAAGACACCATGAAAGACACCATGAAAGACACCATGCAGGACACTATGAAAGACACCATGAAAGACATCATGAAAGACACCATGAAAGACGCCATGAAAGACGCCATGAAAGACATCATGAAAGACACCATGAAAGACGCCATGAAAGACGCCATGAAAGACGCCATGAAAGACATCATGAAAGACACCATGAAAGACACCATGAAAGACACCATGAAAGACACCATGCAGGACACTATGAAAGACACCATGAAAGACATCATGAAAGACACCATGAAAGACACCATGAAAGACACCATGAAAGACACTATGAAAGACACCATGAAAGACATCATGAAAGACACTATGAAAGACACTATGAAAGACACTATGAAAGACATCATGAAAGACATCATGAAAGACACCATGAAAGACACCATGAAAGACACTATGAAAGACACCATGAAAGACATCATGAAAGACACCATGAAAGACACTATGAAAGACACTATGAAAGACATCATGAAAGACATCATGAAAGACACCATGAAAGACACTATGAAAGACACCATGAAAGACACTATGAAAGACGCCATGAAAGACATCATGAAAGACATCATGAAAGACATCATGAAAGACACTATGAAAGACACTATGAAAGACACCATGAAAGACACCATGAAAGACACTATGAAAGACACCATGAAAGACACCATGAAAGACATCATGAAAGACATCATGAAAGACGCCATGAAAGACATCATGAAAGACGCCATGAAAGACACTATGAAAGACACCATGAAAGACACCATGAAAGACACCATGAAAGACACTATGAAAGACATCATGAAAGACATCATGAAAGACACCATGAAAGACACCATGAAAGACACCATGAAAGACATCATGAAAGACAACATGAAAGACACCATGAAAGACACCATGAAAGACATCATGAAAGACACCATGAAAGACACCATGAAAGACACCATGAAAGACACCATGAAAGACACCATGAAAGACACCATGAAAGACACTATGAAAGACACTATGAAAGACACCATGAAAGACACCATGAAAGACACTATGAAAGACACCATGAAAGACACCATGAAAGACACCATGAAAGACACCATGAAAGACGCCATGAAAGACACCATGAAAGACACCATGAAAGACACCATGAAAGACACCATGAAAGACACCATGAAAGACGCCATGAAAGACGCCATGAAAGACATCATGAAAGACACCATGAAAGACACCATGAAAGACACCATGAAAGACACCATGAAAGACACTATGAAAGACACCATGAAAGACATCATGAAAGACATCATGAAAGACATCATGAAAGACACCATGAAAGACACTATGAAAAGACACCATGAAAGACGCCATGAAAGACACCATGAAAGACACCATGAAAGACACCATGAAAGACACCATGAAAGACACCATGAAAGACATCATGAAAGACATCATGAAAGACATCATGAAAGACATCATGAAAGACACCATGAAAGACATCATGAAAAGACACCATGAAAGACACCATGAAAGACACCATGAAAGACACCATGAAAGACATCATGAAAGACATCATGAAAGACATCATGAAAGACATCATGAAAGACACCATGAAAGACACCATGAAAGACACCATGAAAGACATCATGAAAGACATCATGAAAGACATCATGAAAGACATCATGAAAGACACCATGAAAGACACTATGAAAAGACACCATGAAAGACGCCATGAAAGACACCATGAAAGACATCATGAAAGACACCATGAAAGACACCATGAAAGACATCATGAAAAGACATCATGGTGTCTTAGGTCTGCTGATGCCAACCTCCTAACTCCTCCCACGACCAGGCTCCGGACTTGGGGCGACAGGGCCTTTGCTGCGCCCTCCCTCTGGAATGCCCTCCCCAGCCATATCCGTGAAGCAAACACCCTGACATCTTTTAAATCAGCCCTCAAAACTCACCTTTTCAATCTTGCTTTTGACCTCTAATTCTGTGCGTTTTATTTTATTTTGTCATGTATTATTTTTGTTCTGTTTTTGTTCTGTTTTTTGTTTTGCCATAGTTTTGTCTCTCCTGCCCATGTAAAGCGTCTTTGAGCACCTGGAAAAGCACTATATAAGATAGATGTATTATTATTATTATTATTATTATTATTATTATTATTATTATTATTATTATTATTATTATTATTATTATTATTATTATTATTATTATTAATTATTATTATTATTATTATTATTATTATTATTATTATTATTATTATTATTATTATTATTATTATTATTATTATTATTATTTTATTATTATTTTATTATTATTATTATTATTATTATTATTATTATTATTATTAGTATTATTATCATGCAGGACCTTGTTACTGTGAAAGGACTTGGTCAAGTGCCCCTTTATTTCCTCCTGACAGACGCTGGTTAAGAAAGAAATGCTAATGTTTCTAATCAACAAAGGTAAACACATCATCAAGACTAAAGCGGCTTTCACGGGGGATTATAAAAATAACAAACATAATCATAATGTCATAATGAGTGACGTCGTCTTGGTTTCAGAATGTGGAGTGAAATAAGGTGACAGAATATTAACACTTCACTGCGGTCACAGAGTCACATTCTTGTGGCCTTTCCACCAGCCAACCACAGCGTGCCGCTGTCACCACGGCAACGACAGCCAACCACAGCACGCCGCTGTCACCACGGCAACGACAGCCAACCACAGCACGCCGCTGTCACCACGGCAACGACAGCCTACAAAACATGGGCTCTGGCTGACAGGAGAGACAATGATCCCAATATGGAAGAACTTGATTGTAATTAATCGTGACAGATGAGGAATGGAACCAAGAGACAGGTGGACGGACGGACGGACGGACGGACGGACGGACGGACGGACGGACGGACGGACGGACAGACAGACAGACAGACAGACAGACAGACAGACAGACAGACAGACAGACAGACAGACAGACAGACAGACAGACAGACAGACAGACAGACAGACAGACAGACAGACAGACAGACAGACAGACAGACAGACAGACAGACAGACAGGCAGGCAGGCAGACAGGCAGACAGACAGACAGAATCACTAAACCCTAAACCCTGCACTCTAACACAGTGTGTATTATGACCAGTATATACAGAGACACTCGTCTGCACCTTTCTGTCTACCGTTCACTTTTATTTTATAATTCATATTCAAATTTACCATCACCTATTTTATTACCAATATATTGTATCGTCTTTCTATTACCCTGTCCATACCTGTACCTCCCCTCCCCCCTGCTGCTATGACAACTGCATTCCCCCCAAAGGCATATCGTATCGTATCATATCGTATCGTATCGTATCGTATCGTATCGTATCGTATCGTATCGTATCGTATCATATCATATCATATCATATCATATCATATCATATCATATCATATCATATCATATCATATCATATCATATCATATCATATCATATATCATATCATATCATATCATATCATATCGTATCGTATCGTATCGTATCGTATCGTATCATATCATATCATATCATATCATATCATATCATATCATATCATATCATATCATATCGTATCATATCATATCGTATCGTATCGTATCGTATCATATCATATCATATCATATCATATCATATCATATCATATCATATCATATCATATCATATCGTATCATATCATATCATATCATATCATATCATCAGTGAGTTGATCCTGTAAAAGGGAACAGGAAGCAGACAGACATGAAGACAAAGTACCGAACAATGTGGTTCATGTTTATTTTCTAAAAGTTCCAACTGTAATTATTTATAATTTGAATTGAGACCCGATCAGCAATACCGTCTATGATTAACCCTTTCACTGCCACACGACAGCGGATGCGGAGCTAATGATGGAGCATCGCCGTCGGTTGTGTGATAGTAAAGGGTTAACCTTCTCCTGTTGTGTGGCAGTGAAAGGGTTAAGGCGCTTAAGCTATATCATTGACTGAGAAACAGGACTTTTCTTGTTCGTTTTTGTAAAGTTGCTAGAGGTCATAGGTCAATATACAGTAGGTAAGGGACCGGGTCCCTCGGCTTCTATGAACATGTTTACAATATATATGTATATATATATATATATATATATATATATATATATATATATATATATATATATATATATATATATATATGAACCGTCAGCTTAATACATCATTTTCCGACTTCCAAAAGTAGATTTGAGTGACATTTCAAAGATATAGAATCAGTGTTTTGACATGAATCTGTTATTCCAGCGCCTCCACAAGACGGACTGAGCTGAAGTCTGAAGGCCTGCGTCCACATCGCTCCACGTCTCTCTCCACGTCTCGACACCGCGGGCCGTCTGTGAGTCGCCAGCGCCGGTCAGGGCGCCGCTTGACGAAGACCTCCGTTTTAATGCCAACTTCAGAGTTCAGCACAGACTGGGGAACAAAGAGATCTTACTGGGTCAACATTTAACAGACCGAGTCTGACATGTGGGACCTGCGCAGGCCTAGCGGGAGGACTAGCTAGCCCGGGGAGGCAGATGTTTAGTAGCGGGAGGCCTAGCTAGCCTGGGGAGGCAGATGTTTAGTAGCGGGAGGCCTAGCTAGCCTGGGAAGGCAGGTGTTTAGTAGCGGGAGGCCTAGCTAGCCTGGGGAGGCAGATGTTTAGTAGCAGGAGGCCTAGCTAGCCCGGGGAGGCAGATGTTTAGTAGCGGGAGGCCTAGCTAGCCTGGGGAGGCAGATGTTTAGTAGCGGGAGGCCTAGCTAGCCTGGGGAGGCAGATGTTTAGTAGCGGGAGGCCTAGCTAGCCTGGGGAGGCAGATGTTTAGTAGCGGGAGGCCGAGCTAGCCTGGGGAGGCAGATGTTTAGTAGCGGGAGGCCTAGCTAGCCTGGGGAGGCAGATGTTTAGTAGCGGGAGGCCTAGCTAGCCTGGGGAGGCAGATGTTTAGTAGCAGGAGGCCTAGCTAGCCTGGGGAGGCAGATGTTTAGTAGCGGGAGGCCTAGCTAGCCTGGGGAGGCAGATGTTTAGTAGCGGGAGGCCTAGCTAGCCTGGGGAGGCAGATGTTTAGTAGCGGGAGGCCTAGCTAGCCTGGGGAGGCAGATGTTTAGTAGCGGGAGGCCTAGCTAGCCTGGGGAGGCAGATGTTTAGTAGCGGGAGGCCTAGCTAGCCTGGGGAGGCAGATGTTTAGTAGCGGGAGGCCTAGCTAGCCTGGGGAGGCAGATGTTTAGTAGCGGGAGGCCGAGCTAGCCTGGGGAGGCAGATGTTTAGTAGCGGGAGGCCTAGCTAGCCTGGGGAGGCAGATGTTTAGTAGCGGGAGGCCTAGCTAGCCTGGGGAGGCAGATGTTTAGTAGCAGGAGGCCTAGCTAGCCTGGGGAGGCAGATGTTTAGTAGCGGGAGGCCTAGCTAGCCTGGGGAGGCAGATGTTTAGTAGCGGGAGGCCTAGCTAGCCTGGGGAGGCAGATGTTTAGTAGCGGGAGGCCTAGCTAGCCTGGGGAGGCAGATGTTTAGTAGCGGGAGGCCTAGCTAGCCTGGGGAGGCAGATGTTTAGTAGCAGGAGGCCTAGCTAGCCTGGGGAGGCAGGTGTTTAGTAGCGGGAGGCCTAGCTAGCCTGGGGAGGCAGATGTTTAGTAGCGGGAGGCCTAGCTAGCCTGGGGAGGCAGATGTTTAGTAGCGGGAGGCCTAGCTAGCCCGGGGAGGCAGATGTTTAGTAGCGGGAGGCCTAGCTAGCCCGGGGAGGCAGATGTTTAGTAGCAGGAGGCCTAGCTAGCCTGGGGAGGCAGATGTTTAGTAGCGGGAGGCCTAGCTAGCCTGGGGAGGCAGATGTTTAGTAGCGGGAGGCCTAGCTAGCCTGGGGAGGCAGATGTTTAGTAGCGGGAGGCCTAGCTAGCCCGGGGAGGCAGATGTTTAGTAGCGGGAGGCCTAGCTAGCCTGGGGAGGCAGGTGTTTAGTAGAGTTGTTCCGATACCGATACTGGTATCGGAAAAGCCGCCGATACTGGCTAAAATGCTGGTATCGGTATCGGCGAGTACCCTCTAATGCTGCGCTCCGATACCATATGACGTAATTTATCAACAACACTGTGGTCTGTTGAGTAAGCATTATAAAACAAACGTGTGCTTAATCTATTAAAGTGTCAATGCCATTTGTCATTTTAACAGCAGATACTTTCTTAAATGTCATCGTCCCGACAGAGCGGTGTTGACGGCGAGCTCATGGGTTCGCTTGGTGGCTGGTGTTATTAGCATTGAACGGCTAACCGAAAGCTAACATTTAACATTACCTTGGCTAAAGTTGGGGCTATTCATATAATCCAGCAATAATGGCTGCAGACCTGCAAGCAAAGTACAGCAAGTTGGCAAAGGAGTATTCCAAGTTAAATCACAATGTCACCAGTAACGTTACAGTCTTCTATGGTCTTCCCATATACCGGTAGCTCATGCTAGCTAACGTAACGTCGTCATTGCACAATTGCACGTCGCGTACACAATTAATGACATGTTGCGGACAGCCATATCGGCGACAATGTTTAGCTTTTAGTGCCAAATGATAAGAGTCTGAGGCGGAGTCTCAAAAGAGAATGTTGAATATTTATTGTGCAAAAATCAAAACAGATCCGACTGCTACTGAACGGAGCCTTGTAGACAGACTGAGTAGGGTATATCTGCAGAGCCAGTGGGTAGCGAGTGCAGCAACGTATAATGTCCGTGTGGATCATTGGAGTAGGGTATATCTGCAGTGCTGAAGCCCCATACTCATTGATTAATGATACTAATACAAATCTATACAATCACCTGTTGTTGAATAAATACCATTACTTTCTAGTTATGACTAAAAAAACAGTATATATAAAACAGTATTTGTTAAAAAAAAAATATATATATATTTATAAAAAATTTATATAATATTTTTTTTTTTTTTTATGTATGCACTGGTATCGGATAAGTATCGGTATCGGCCGATACCCAAAGCTTAGGTATCGGAATCGGATCGGAAAGGAAAAAATGGTATCGGAACATCTCTAGTGTTTAGTAGCGGGAGGCCGAGCTAGCCCGGGGAGGCTCCTGTGGTCAGATGTGTCAGGGTAAACAGACTAACAGGGAGCCTGGTGCGGTCATTGCGCTGTGATTGATTGAATGAAAGGTTTATTTAACAGATTGCAGAATGGGTACAATACAGTGCGGCTCAATACACACAATTGTTAAGGGGATGCAGACCAGAGAAAGACTTTCGTCTTGTTTACATCAGGGTCCCCCATTTTCAATTCATCATGAATTGTAAGTACGGGTGCAATTAGCACCGTGCAATCCATTCTTTGTGGATCTAGCCCTGTGTGTTGTAGCTATGTCTGGCTAAATTCTGAATGGCACACACAACTGAGAACCCATCTGTTCAAACTCGCATATTCAATGTAACCTCTGTCACTGTCCTACACCCCCTGCTGTTTGTTTGTTTGTTTGTTTGTTATTTTAACTTCACTGTTTTTATACTTCCTGTTTGTTTTATTTTTAACCTCGACTTTTAACTGCCTTGCTGTGTTTTTTTCTATGATCTGTAAGGTGACCTTGGGTGTTGTGAAAGGCGCCACCAAATTAAATGTATTATTATTATTATTATTATTATTATTATTATTATTATTATTATTATTATTATTATTATTATTATTATTATTATTATTATTATTATTATTATTGTTATTTTTATGTAGAGCAGAGCCCTAGTTCTTACCAGGCTCCTGGCTCTCCACTCCCCTGGGGCCCCTGGGGCTCCTGCGACAGCCTCCCCCCTCCTCCTCCTCCTCCTCTGGGTCCTGGAGCGCTGCTCTGCTCACCAGGCGCTCCTGTTCCAGGATGAAGGCCTCCAGGTCCACCAGGGACCAGCCATTCAGCACCTGGTGGTAGAACACCGAGCGGCAAGAGACGGACTTCATATACTGATGCTCTCGACATGTGGTCAAAGTATTGAATGAATGAATGAATGAAAACTTTATTTAACAGATTGCAGAATGGGTACAGTACAGTACGGCTCAATACACACAATTGTTAAGGGGATGCAGACCAGAGAAAGACGTTCGTCTTGTTTACATCAGGGTCCCCCATTTTCAATTCATAGTGACATTTATGACATACTCAACATGCATGACATTTATGGCATAGGGACAGAATGACTGTTGTACAGCCAGCAAGAATGTGACAAGTTTTGCAAAAATAACATACAGACAAATATAGTCAAAATCATGGAGTTAACTGTAGAAGTTGAGTGGAGGGGACCTTTAAGAACGACCTTCAGTCAACACCGAGTGATTCTAGTTGAGTGAAATGGGGGATTGGAGACGCTTGGATGGACATTAACGGCCCGCTGGAGTGTTGGAGGGAATAAGTGAAAAGAAAACAACCTAAAAGAATATCTGCTTTAGTGGATCGTAAGAAAATGACTCAAACAAGAGACATTATTAAAGGAACACGCCAACATTTTGGGAAATTTGCTTATCGTCTTCTCCAGAGAGAGAGAGAGAGAGAGCTAATTTCCCAAAATGATGGCGTGTTCCTTTAAGTAATAGAACAGGCTTCTTCATAGTAGAGTCCCAATAGGGAGGTGTATTGGTTACTTCCTGGTCTATAGGGAGGTGTAGTGGTTACTTCCTGGTCTATAGGGAGGTGTAGTGGTTACTTCCTGGTCTATAGGGAGGTGTAGTGGTTACTTCCTGGTCTATAGGGAGGTGTAGTGGTTACTTCCTGATCTATAGGGAGGTGTAGTGGTTACTTCCTGGTCTATAGGGAGGTGTAGTGGTTACTTCCTGGTCTATAGGGAGGTGTAGTGGTTACTTCCTGGTCTATAGGGAGGTGCAGTGGTTACTTCCTGGTCTATAGGGAGGTGTAGTGGTTACTTCCTGGTGTATAGGGAGGTGTAGTGGTTACTTCCTGGTCTATAGGGAGGTGTAGTGGTTACTTCCTGGTCTATAGGGAGGTGTAGTGGTTACTTCCTGGTCTATAGGGAGGTGTAGTGGTTACTTCCTGGTCTATAGGGAGGTGTAGTGGTTACTTCCTGGTCTATAGGGAGGTGTAGTGGTTACTTCCTGGTCTATAGGGAGGTGTAGTGGTTACTTCCTGATCTATAGGGAGGTGTAGTGGTTACTTCCTGGTCTATAGGGAGGTGTAGTGGTTACTTCCTGGTCTATAGGGAGGTGTAGTGGTTACTTCCTGGTCTATAGGGAGGTGCAGTGGTTACTTCCTGGTCTATAGGGAGGTGCAGTGGTTACTTCCTGGTGTATAGGGAGGTGTAGTGGTTACTTCCTGGTCTATAGGGAGGTGTAGTGGTTACTTCCTGGTCTATAGGGAGGTGTAGTGGTTACTTCCTGGTCTATAGGGAGGTGTAGTGGTTACTTCCTGGTCTATAGGGAGGTGTAGTGGTTACGTCCTGGTCTATAGGGAGGTGTAGTGGTTACTTCCTGGTCTATAGGGAGGTGTAGTGGTTACTTCCTGGTCTATAGGGAGGTGTAGTGGTTACTTCCTGGTCTATAGGGAGGTGTAGTGGTTACTTCCTGGTCTATAGGGAGGTGTAGTGGTTACTTCCTGGTCTATAGGGAGGTGTAGTGGTTACTTCCTGGTCTATAGGGAGGTGTAGTGGTTACTTCCTGATCTATAGGGAGGTGTAGTGGTTACTTCCTGGTCTATAGGGAGGTGTAGTGGTTACTTCCTGGTCTATAGGGAGGTGTAGTGGTTACTTCCTGGTCTATAGGGAGGTGTAGTGGTTACTTCCTGGTCTATAGGGAGGTGTAGTGGTTACTTCCTGGTCTATAGGGAGGTGTAGTGGTTACTTCCTGGTCTATAGGGAGGTGTAGTGGTTACATCCTGGTCTATAGGGAGGTGTAGTGGTTACTTCCTGGTCTATAGGGAGGTGTAGTGGTTACTTCCTGGTCTATAGGGAGGTGTAGTGGTTACTTCCTGGTCTATAGGGAGGTGTAGTGGTTACTTCCTGGTCTATAGGGAGGTGTAGCGGTTACTTCCTGGTCTATAGGGAGGTGTAGCGGTTACTTCCTGGTCTATAGGGAGGTGTAGTGGTTACTTCCTGGTCTATAGGGAGGTGTAGTGGTTACTTCCTGGTCTATAGGGAGGTGTAGTGGTTACTTCCTGGTCTATAGGGAGGTGTAGTGGTTACTTCCTGGTCTATAGGGAGGTGTAGTGGTTACTTCCTGGTCTATAGGGAGGTGTAGTGGTTACTTCCTGGTCTATAGGGAGGTGTAGCGGTTACTTCCTGGTCTATAGGGAGGTGTAGTGGTTACGTCATTGGTGTTTCCCGCGCGGTCCACCCCACTTGAAATAGCAATGTATTCTCAATGGACACATTTCTAAATCGTCTCGTTTAAAACAAATAAAGCATAAACATTGGCACGTGTACCTTTCTGTGTGTAATATTCATCCACAATCTAAAGCTCAACATGAAACTATTTACAATTAATCGTCAAAGTAGCAAAATAACAACGTTTATATTTTCGTTCACTGAGAAACTGCACAATGGCCGTGACGTGCGTTAGGCAACAGCACTGAACGACAGGCGTTCTACTGGTAAGTGTAGTTGTTTTTTAACGACAAAGAAAAAAACCTTTTAACTAACTTTATTTCAACCAAAAATGCTTAAACAATAATGTTAGTGATAGAAGGGAACTAATTTTGTGCAAAAAATTGAAAGCTTGCCAATGTTCATGAGGCAGAATTGTTACAATAGCCGATAATACATTTTCCCAATGATGAATCCCTATACGGGTGGACCTCGCAGGAAACTAAAGTGACGTCAGACTACACCTCCCTATAGGAAACTACAGTGACGTCAGACTACACCTCCCTATAGGAAACTAAAGTGACGTCAGACTACACCTCCCTATAGGAAACTACAGTGACGTCAGACTACACCTCCCTATAGGAAACTACAGTGACGTCAGACTACACCTCCCTGTAGGAAACTAAAGTGATGTCAGACTACACCTCCCTATAGGAAACTAAAGTGACGTCAGACTACACCTCCCTATAGGAAACTAAAGTGACGTCAGACTACACCTCCCTGTAGGAAACTAAAGTGACGTCAGACTACACCTCCCTACAGGAAACTAAAGTGACGTCAGACTACACCTCCCTATAGGAAACTAAAGTGACGTCAGACTACACCTCCCTATAGGAAACTAAAGTGACGTCAGACTACACCTCCCTACAGGAAACTAAAGTGACGTCAGACTACACCTCCCTATAGGAAACTAAAGTGACGTCAGACTACACCTCCCTATAGGAAACTAAAGTGACGTCAGACTACACCTCCCTATAGGAAACTACAGTGACGTCAGACTACACCCCCCTAGAGGAAACTAAAGTGACGTCAGACTACGCCTCCCTATAGGAAACTAAAGTGACGTCAGACTACACCTCCCTATAGGAAACTAAAGTGACGTCAGACTACACCTCCCTGTAGGAAACTACAGTGACGTCAGACTACACCTCCCTATAGGAAACTACAGTGACGTCAGACTACACCTCCCTATAGGAAACTACAGTGACGTCAGACTACACCTCCCTATAGGAAACTACAGTGACGTCAGACTACACCTCCCTATAGGAAACTAAAGTGACGTCAGACTACACCTCCCTATAGGAAACTACAGTGACGTCAGACTACACCTCCCTATAGGAAACTACAGTGACGTCAGACTACACCTCCCTATAGGAAACTAAAGTGACGTCAGACTACACCTCCCTATAGGAAACTAAAGTGACGTCAGACTACACCTCCCTATAGGAAACTAAAGTGACGTCAGACTACACCTCCCTATAGGAAACTAAAGTGAAGTCAGACTACACCTCCCTATAGGAAACTAAAGTGACGTCAGACTACACCTCCCTATAGGAAACTAAAGTGACGTCAGACTACGCCTCCCTATAGGAAACTAAAGTGACGTCAGACTACGCCTCCCTATAGGAAACTACAGTGACGTCAGACTACACCTCCCTATAGGAAACTAAAGTGACGTCAGACTACACCTCCCTATAGGAAACTACAGTGACGTCAGACTCCACCTCCCTATAGGAAACTAAAGTGATGTCAGACTACACCTCCCTATAGGAAACTAAAGTGACGTCAGACTACGCCTCCATATAGGAAACTAAAGTGACGTCAGACTACGCCTCCCTATAGGAAACTAAAGTGACGTCAGACTACACCTCTCTATAGGAAACTAAAGTGACGTCAGACTACACCTCCCTATAGGAAACTACAGTGACGTCAGACTCCACCTCCCTATAGGAAACTAAAGTGACGTCAGACTACACCTCCCTATAGGAAACTAAAGTGACGTCAGACTACACCTCCCTATAGGAAACTACAGTGACGTCAGACTCCACCTCCCTATAGGAAACTAAAGTGATGTCAGACTACACCTCCCTATAGGAAACTAAAGTGACGTCAGACTACACCTCCCTATAGGAAACTAAAGTGACGTCAGACTACACCTCCCTATAGGAAACTAAAGTGACGTCAGACTACACCTCCCTATAGGAAACTAAAGAGACGTCAGACTACACCTCCCTACAGGAAACTAAAGTGACGTCAGACTACACCTCCCTATAGGAAACTACAGTGACGTCGGACTACACCTCCCTACAGGAAACTACAGTGACGTCAGACTACACCTCCCTATAGGAAACTAAAGTGACGTCAGACTACGCCTCCCTATAGGAAACTAAAGTGACGTCAGACTACGCCTCCCTATAGGAAACTACAGTGACGTCAGACTACACCTCCCTATAGGAAACTAAAGCGACGTCAGACTACACCACCCTATAGGAAACTAAAGTGACGTCAGACTACACCTCCCTATAGGAAACTACAGTGACGTCAGACTACGCCTCCATATAGGAAACTAAAGTGACGTCAGACTACACCTCCCTATAGGAAACTAAAGTGACGTCAGACTACACCTCCCTATAGGAAACTAAAGTGACGTCAGACTACACCTCCTTATAGGAAACTAAAGTGACGTCAGACTACACCTCCCTATAGGAAACTAAAGTGACGTCAGACTACACCTCCCTATAGGAAACTACAGTGACGTCAGACTCCACCTCCCTATAGGAAACTACAGTGAAGTCAGACTACACCTCCCTATAGGAAACTAAAGTGACGTCAGACTACACCTCCCTATAGGAAACTACAGTGACGTCAGACTACACCTCCCTATAGGAAACTAAAGTCACGTCAGACTACACCTCCCTATAGGAAACTACAGTGACGTCAGACTACACCCCCCTATAGGAAACTAAAGTGACGTCAGACTACACCTCCCTATAGGAAACTAAAGTGACGTCAGACTACGCCTCCCTATAGGAAACTACAGTGACGTCAGACTACACCTCCCTATAGGAAACTAAAGTGACGTCAGACTACACCCCCCTATAGGAAACTAAAGTGACGTCAGACTACACCTCCCTATAGGAAACTAAAGTGACGTCAGACTACACCTCCCTATAGGAAACTAAAGTGACGTCAGACTACACCTCCCTATAGGAAACTAAAGTGACGTCAGACTACACATCCCTATAGGAAACTAAAGTGACGTCAGACTACACCTCCCTATAGGAAACTAAAGTGACGTCAGACTACACCTCCCTAGAGGAAACTACAGTGACGTCAGACTACACCTCCCTATAGGAAACTACAGTGACGTCAGACTACACCTCCCTATAGGAAACTACAGTGACGTCAGACTACACCGCCCTATAGGAAACTAAAGTGACGTCAGACTACACCTCCCTATAGGAAACTAAAGTGACGTCAGACTACACCTCCCCGTGACGGCGGGCTACTTACGGTGCTGCTCGGCTCCCAGCAGAACCGGACCTGGGGCTTCATGTCGGAGCCGTTCATGAAGGAAGAGTTTTTACTGGAGAGCTTCAGGCGGGACCTGGGGGCGACACGTTACAGTGGGGGGTTAGGGTTAGGGGGGTTAGGGGGGTTAGGGGCGACACGTTACAGTGGAGGTTGAGAGACGACGATCAAACTCATTTACCAGGACATTTATTTTTTACCTTTATTTACCCAGGGTAGGTTCTCTGAGCACGGATGCTCTTTTTCAGGAACGCCCTGCTTCACATTCACACAGTTCCCTTCACACCTGGGAGCCGCCCAGTACAACCACAGTCTGCCACCTGGGAGCTGCCCAGTACAACCACAGTCTGACACCTGGGAGCTGCCCAGTACAACCACAGTCTGACACCTGGGAGCTGCCCAGTACAACCACAGTCTGACACCTGGGAGCTGCCCAGTACAACCACAGTCTGACACCTGGGAGCTGCCCAGTACAACCACAGTCTGCCACCTGGGAGCTGCCCAGTACAACCACAGTCTGACACCTGGGAGCTGCCCAGTACAACCACAGTCTGACACCTGGGAGCCGCCCAGTACAACCACAGTCTGCCACCTGGGAGCTGCCCAGTACAACCACAGTCTGACACCTGGGAGCTGCCCAGTACAACCACAGTCTGACACCTGGGAGCTGCCCAGTACAACCACAGTCTGACACCTGGGAGCTGCCCAGTACAACCACAGTCTGACACCTGGGAGCTGCGCAGTACAACCACAGTCTGACACCTGGGAGCTGCCCAGTACAACCACAGTCTGACACCTGGGAGCTGCCCAGTACAACCACAGTCTGACACCTGGGAGCTGCCCAGTACAACCACAGTCTGACACCTGGGAGCCGCCCAGTACAACCACAGACTGACACCTGGGAGCTGCCCAGTACAACCACAGTCTGACACCTGGGAGCTGCCCAGTACAACCACAGTCTGACACCTGGGAGCTGCCCAGTACAACCACAGTCTGACACCTGGGAGCCGCCCAGTACAACCACAGTCTGACCACTAGGAGCTGCTGCCCAGTACAACCACAGTCTGACACCTGGGAGCTGCCCAGTACAACCACAGTCTGACACCTGGGAGCCGCCCAGTACAACCACAGTCTGACACCTGGGAGCTGCCCAGTACAACCACAGTCTGACACCGTTGGCCACTGAGCAACTCCACTGGAGCAGTTGGGGGTTAGGTGCCTTGCTCAAGGGCACTTCAGCGGTCGGTGTTAAGGGTATGGGAGCCCAGATTTTTCCTGCCGGTCCCGGGGATCGAACCGGCAACCTTCCGGTCATAAACCCGGTTCTCTAACCTTTAGGCCACTGCTGCCCTCATCCTGGGTCTTTTAAAGCCCAACCTCCAGGTTAAACCCTACTCTGCAATTATGGGTAGTTTACATCATTGGTATCTAATTTAATTATTTATCTTTTTCCATTTGACGCCGGAAATTTCACTCAGAAATGGTTAAAAAGGTCCACGCACGAATAACATGCACGAGCAAATCTAAAAGCTTATCAGACGCTAGCACGGCTGTGACGTCACTTCAGGAAACGTATGCCTTATGCCCGTCCGGGTCATAGTACTACTCGATATATGGCGCTGGCTAACGTTAGCATTATGTCTACTGTCGTGAACCATTTGAGATCGGGGCATGTAGAGGAGTTTGGGGAACGAGTAAAATCATGTGCAGGTCCTCTTCTCAGACCTGTGTGGCAAAGCACTGCACACGCATCATGCAAGCTACACGTCGCTGCATGTTGATCAATGGTGGCCCACTCGGTGCATCACAGTGGGCTACCGCGGTGTCCGGCTTGTCGGCCGGCATGAGTGCCCGATTTGGGGTGGTTCTCTCCTCTTTGTGTGCCCCTGTTCGTGCGGGTGTCCTGCCGGGGAGGTTGTGGACGCGACAACAGCGGCGGCCGTAGGGTGTTTGAGCCTGTAGCGTTAGTTAGCTCATAGCTATCGTGTACCACTAATAATAATAATAATTAATTTAATTTATATAGCGCTTCTCAGTAACCCGAAGTCGCTGACAGTAGTCGGGCTCGAGCACCCTACGGCTGCCGCCGTTGTCGCGTCCATGGGCTCCCCGGCAGGGTACGGGGGTGTACAGAGAGGAGAGAACCATTTTGTGTCGGGCGTTCTTGCCGGCCAGCGAGCCGGACGTCAGGATATGTTGTTAGCACAATAGCTACCAAGCTAAGCTATGTTAGCTTCTAACAATGTATACACAATATGTACAACGACACAATGATTTACATTATTACAAATATGGTAACGTGGTTGTGGCTTTTACAAATAGTGGTTAGCTTTGGATGGATGGCTATGATCACGGAGCAATAGTGTTGTTAGGTGAAACAGATACATTTTCATTCGGCTAGTAGTAGCAAGGCTCTCTGCCTGCAGTGCCTGCCACTAGCTGTGTGTGACTCTCAGCGCCCCCTGGTGAGCCCCCTGGTGCCCTGCACCTGTTGTGACGACATCATTTCGATTACACGCGCACGTTATGAACCATTGATTAAAATATCAACGTGCGTGGTGATTGTGTTGGGCAGACAAAATGTTTGATAAAAACGCTAAAACTGGGTCAATTTCAATACTTTTTTTTTCCTTCTTCATGAAAGTCACCGTTGGCCTAGTCCACATTGTTCATTGAACAAAAATACAACATGAAGGTTGGACTTTAAGCAAAAAATCTGTTTTCAAGGAATTCCAGACGTTGATTTTAAAAAAATTTTAATCAAGCACTTTAACACTTTGGTTGCCTAAGGTTAAATTCATGATATACCATAGATTGCCAGCGCTATTTGTCTATGGAGAAAGTCCCCTTCTTTGCAGGGCTATAACTTTTTAAATTCTATTGCTACATTGCCATTATTAGGGCCCATTCAAAGTCCTATATGTATTGTTCATTGTGTAGCAACGTTAAACTTTTTCATTCACATATTCATAGTAAAGTATGGTCTAATGTATAAGTATGTTTTCATCTCTTTCTGCAGCTTTCTCCAGAACGTGATATATAGCCCCAAATGCATTATATTGATGATGAAATACAGTTTGATGGCAATCAGCGCGATATAAAAAATTCCAACTAGACGTACTTCTAGAAGTTACTACACGTCATCTGATGTTGACCGGATGGGCGAGGGGGCGTTTATAATTCCGTGGGCAGCGTTATACCAATCATCTAATGTGGGTCAAATGTTGATAATAGCAGTTAGTATCGAAGATGGTAACGTTACACGCTGAAACTCACCCCAGTCTCCGCGCGCCGTTGGGCGATCATCGTCGAGTAGAAATCTTATCATTATGGGATATATTTTTACCCGGTCCATCTCCAGCTTGTATAATGGTATATACGTCCAAATCATGTTGTTTATCGAGTTATTGCCAATCGATCACCGTGTAGCGTGACGAGCCAGAGTCCCATGAACTATAGCGAGCGCCCGGAAGTACTACGGTCGTCATGACAACCTCTATTCAACATCCTGTTTGGCGATTGCGCCGATCGGCCACCAGATGGCGCTCCTGAACCGCCAGAGAGCTCAGTGGGTCCTGCTGGTGGATCTCAGGCCAGCGGAGGGGACATATGAATCCGATCGCAGATTTTTGAAATATTGATATAAGGACGCTGTACAGCGTCCCCCGGCAACTTGAGCATGGCCAGCAATGACGTGAAAAGACGTTTCATGGCAGTCAAAGTGTTAAGGACCTTGTGCGAACCTTGCAATCCCAAACTCCACGGTTAACACTTTCAGTGCCAGCCATAACGTTGATTAATGTCCTTGAGTGCCATCATCCACTTCAATGTTAGCGTTAAAAACGCATAATCTATGTTTTAAATTATGGCTATGTGTCTAATCTGCCCCTGTCGCTTATCAATGACTTGTTTGCAGTCAACATTGTCTAACCGGATTTTTTTTTTTTTTTTTTTTTTTTTTTTTTTAAATGGGTTCATATCCTTTTTATAGCATTTCGAAAAGCTATTGTTTTCTCGAAAATTTCGGGAAAATAGAAAGATTCCCGCATAAACGGCATTTATTGGAATATTCTCGAATACACTAGACACGTTGTCATTTGTCTGCCTATTTATGAATCGTTTTCAAATAAACGCTAGATTATCGATAGTATATGTGTACTTATGCACGCTATAGAAGCGAGCTGAGAAATCGATTACCTCATTTCCTCAACATCACACACACACACATACGGGACACGCTGTTATCTCAGTGAATACAGCTCTGATTATCCTAAAACTGGTAACATAGACTCCTTACCTTAGATCAGATGTTCTCCAAAAAGATTATTCCAATTCCTGATCGCCATTCCAAATATCGATCGCGTTTATTGATTGATTATTGGCTGCTGTAAATATATATTCCAGGCTGCTTTCCAACTCGCGATCACTTCCATGTTCATCAGATCCCTCGCCAGCATAATGGAGCCAATGGGTGTAGACTACCCTACTGTTCTGGAGAGGGTGTAGACTACCCTACTGTTCTGGGGAGGGTGTAGACTACCTTACTGTTCTGGGGAGGGTGTAGACTACCCTACTGTTCTGGAGAGGGTGTAGACTACCCTACTGTTCTGGGGAGGGTGTAGACTACCTTACTGTTCTGGGGAGGGTGTAGACTACCCTACTGTTCTGGGGAGGGTGTAGACTACCTTACTGTCCTGGGGAGGGTGTAGACTACTCTACTGTTCTGGGAGGGTGTAGACTACCTTACTGTCCTGGGGAGGGTGTAGACTACTCTACTGTTCTGGGAGGGTGTAGACTACCCTACTGTTCTGGGGAGGGTGTAGACTACCCTACTGTTCTGGGGAGGGTGTAGACTACTCTACTGTTTGGGGAGGGTGTAGACTACCTTACTGTTCTGGGAGGGTGTAGACTACCTTACTGTCAGTCTGGGGAGGGTGTAGACTACCTTACTGTTCTGGGGAGGGTGTAGACTACCTTACTGTTCTGGGGAGGGTGTAGACTACCTTACTGTCAGTCTGGGGAGGGTGTAGACTACTCTACTGTTCTGGGGAGGGTGTAGACTACTCTACTGTTCTGGGGAGGGTGTAGACTACTCTACTGTTCTGGGGAGGGTGTAGACTACTCTACTGTTCTGGGGAGGGTGTAGACTACTCTACTGTTCTGGGGAGGGTGTAGACTACCTTACTGTCTGTCTGGAGGGTGTAGACTACTCTACTGTTCTGGGGAGGGTGTAGACTACCTTACTGTCTGTCTGGAGGGTGTAGACTACTCTACTGTTCTGGGGAGGGTGTAGACTACTCTACTGTTCTGGGGAGGGTGTAGACTACTCTACTGTTCTGGGGAGGGTGTAGACTACTCTACTGTTCTGGGGAGGGTGTAGACTACTCTACTGTTCTGGGGAGGGTGTAGACTACCTTACTGTCTGTCTGGAGGGTGTAGACTACTCTACTGTTCTGGGGAGGGTGTAGACTACTCTACTGTTCTGGGGAGGGTGTAGACTACTCTACTGTTCTGGGGAGGGTGTAGACTACCCTACTGTTCTGGGGAGGGTGTAGACTACTCTACTGTTCTGGGGAGGGTGTAGACTACCTTACTGTTCTGGGGAGGGTGTAGACTACCTTACTGTCCTGGGGAGGGTGTAGACTACTCTACTGTTCTGGGGAGGGTGTAGACTACTCTACTGTTCTGGGGAGGGTGTAGACTACTCTACTGTCAGTCTGGGGAGGGTGTAGACTACCTTACTGTAAGTCTGGAGGGTGTAGACTACCTTACTGTTCTGGGGAGGGTGTAGACTACCTTACTGTTCTGGGGAGGGTGTAGACTACCTTACTGTCAGTCTGGAGGGTGTAGACTACCTTACTGTTCTGGGGAGGGTGTAGACTACCTTACTGTTCTGGGGAGGGTGTAGATTACCTTACTGTTCTGGGGAGGGTGTAGACTACCTTACTGTAAGTCTGGAGGGTGTAGACTACTCTACTGTTCTGGGGAGGGTGTAGACTACTGTTCTGGGGAGGGTGTAGACTACTCTACTGTCAGTCTGGGGAGGGTGTAGACTACCCTACTGTTCTGGGGAGGGTGTAGACTACCCTACTGTTCTGGGGAGGGTGTAGACTACCTTACTGTTCTGGGGAGGGTGTAGACTACTCTACTGTTCTGGGGAGGGTGTAGACTACCCTACTGTTCTGGGGAGGGTGTAGACTACCCTACTGTTCTGGGGAGGGTGTAGACTACCCTACTGTTCTGGGGAGGGTGTAGACTACTCTACTGTTCTGGGGAGGGTGTAGACTCTACTGTTCTGGGGAGGGTGTAGACTACCTTACTGTCTTGTTGTGTGAAAAACCCAATGGAAAAACATGCACAACAGATCGGGGAAGGATGACGGGATGGGAGGTGCAGTGAACATTTCATCAGTGAAAGTTCATGTGTGTGTGTGTGTGTGTGTGTGTGTGTGTGTGTGTGTGTGTGTGTGTGTGTGTGTGTGTGTGTGTGTGTGTGTGTGTGTGTGTGTGTGTGTGTGTGTGTGTGTGTGTGTGTGTGTTAATCTGATGACAAATAAAGACTTATACTTAGGGATGTCCGATATTATCGGCCGATATTGGCATAAAAATGTGATATCGGATGATTTTTTTTTTACATTTATTTAACCTTTATTTACCCAGGCAAGCAAGTAAGAACAGATTCTGATTTTATTTATTGTCAAAAGTATGCATAATGTTGTGTTAATTCCACGACAAAAGATATGTAATGTTTTTTGGGGGGGGGAACCCTGCATATATCGGTATCGGTTGATATCGGTATCGGAAATTAAGAGTTGGACAATATCGGTATATCGGATATCGGTAAAAAAGCCAATATCGAGCATCCCTATATAGATATAAGCTGCAAGTGATCCTCCATGATGGCGACCCCGACCCATAGCAACCGTCTACTAGCCTTATGGAGAAACAGTTAAAAATCTATCTAGAAATAAATAACTCTGGTGCCATACTTGGTCTTCTTGTCGGATGACTTCCCAGGTTCCGCCTCTGCCTCGGTGTCGTCCGTGGGGCTCTGGGGCTCAGAGCGAGGGAACGCCGTCTTCAGCGTGTCCACGATGGCGTTCACCACCATCTGCATGAACACAGTGTTGTCGTTAAAACGTGTACGAGAACATTGTATCGGTTTATCGTCGTTCCCTAACCACTAACCACTGGCTTAGAAGTCAACACCACATACCTAACCCTTAATCCTTACCCCAACCTGAAACCAATTCTAATTCTATCCCTAATCATAACATATTTTGGCCCGAATATGAAACAACGTTTATTGCTGAAAAGTACACCAAAAATAGTGCCTTTGTCGTGTGGCAGTGAAAGGGTTAACCTTCACGTATTGTCGCAGTGAAAGGGTTAATGTATATTCACCAACTAGAGATGGAGAGGAGTCACAGGAAGGAATGTTTAACTTTGAAGTGATATTCCACTCCTCTCCCGGTAAGCTACAGTAGCATGACATGTATATTTCTCTCCCCCCCCCCCCCCCCCCCCCCTCCTAATGTACAGTCTCCTCCCCACCGTATGTATATATATTCTGTCAGGATCTCTGGGTAACAGTACTGTATATTTGCATATCGTATATGTCACAAATGTAACAGTACTATATACCTGTATGTCATGTATGTCCCTATGCCATACATGTCATGATGTCATATGTTGTGTATGTCATAAATGTCCCTATGAATTGAAAATGGGGGACCCTGATGTAAACAAGACGAAAGTCTTTCTCTGGTCTGCATCCCCTTAACAATTGTGTGCATTGAGCCGTACTGTATTGTACCCCATTCTGCAATCTGTTAAATAAAGTTTTCATTCATTCATTCACATGTTTGATGTGCTGCTCCTCTCCCAGTAAACAAGTTCTGCTCCTCTCCCAGTAAACATGTTCCTCTCTCTCCCAGTAAACATGTTCTGCTCCTCTCCCAGTAAACATGTTCTGTTCCTCTCCCAGTAAACATGTTCTGTTCCTCTCCCAGTAAACATGTTCTGCTCCTCTCCCAGTAAACATGTTCTGCTCCTCTCCCAGTAAACATGTTCCTCTCCCAGTAAACAAGTTCTGCTCCTCTCCCAGTAAACATGTTCCTCTCTCTCCCAGTAAACATGTTCTGCTCCTCTCCCAGTAAACATGTGCTGCTCCTCTCCCAGTAAACATGTTCTGCTCCTCTCCCAGTAAACATGTTCTGCTCCTCTCCCAGTAAACATGTTCCTCTCCCAGTAAACATGTGCTGCTCCTCTCCCAGTAAACATGTTCTGCTCCTCTCCCAGTAAACATGTTCCTCTCCCAGTAAACATGTTCTGCTCCTCTCCCAGTAAACATGTTCTGCTCCTCTCCCAGTAAACTAGCATGACATGTGTCTATCGTTGGGTTTCAGAGGGTTAGAATTAGCCCAAGTTAACCACAGAGTTTATAATGAATCATTAATCATCAATGAGGTAGAGTCTAATTGAAATATAACTTCTGGTCAATATATTATTATTTTCTTTATAAAACCAAGATTTGATCTTCACAAGAAATGTTCATACTACGGATTGGAAATAGCATGATATTTATGGTTTTCACACATCAGGATTGTAGTCAAAATGTTGTCAAAATGACGTTATAAATCCTAGGGACTTTGTTTTCTAAACTCAAACCAGTGTTGACGGATTGGATCCTGAAAAACAAGACTTTGGAAACAGGACATTTCCGTGAGGTTTGTTTTTCCAACGGGTGATGCAGACATAAAGCGCTACTGTAATGTACGTGATGTTGCCTCGCTTTAAAACTCCCTGGTGGCCCGTATAAAAAACCAGCCTGGCTTTTCCTTCAACGCTACCGACTCGTGAACATCCTTCAACCCAACTTAAAGACCGATACTCTGCCAACCTACATGTATGATACTCTGCCAACCTACATGTATGATACTCTGCCAACCTACATGTATGAACACAAACCACTGGATATCAATCTGGAACTGTTTTAGATGATTCATCATATCTTTTATCATTTTTATCTTGCGTTTTAGCTGATTCTCTTGGTTTTTATCTCGTGTAATAGCTGGTTCATAGTTTTTATCTTGTGTTTTAGCTGATTTTCTTTGTTTTATCTTTTTTTTTATCTGATTGTCTTTGTTTTTATCTTTGTTTTTATCTTGTTGTATTACTACTTTTGATTTTGTTTATTTGAACCGTGTGCACTCGACATTGTTGTAAATCAGGGCCGCAAATGTCTTCCAGATTCAAACAAAGGTTTGATGATTTGATGATATACCGTAATTCCTCTAATAGTAACCGGTATTCAATTAAAAACCGGGTCTCTATTAATGACCGGGTGCGCTGTTGAGCTAAGCAATTATAAGCCGGCCTCCTAATACAAGCCGGGTTTCATGTATATTAGAGGAATTACGGTATTTCCCTCAACGGATTTACCATAGGCAATATATTTTGTTATTGTTGTTATATGCTGGCCTGGCTGTGCAGTAAATACCATATAATGGTATGGTGTTAATGTTTACCAAGAGTAAGCCTACCTCAGAATTGTATAAAACGAAGTTATTATTATTATACCAGTATTGTGATTGCACTATTTTACTTTATTTAACTTTTTTTGACCACCTGTAATTGCACTGTTTACTACCGTATTTCATACAGTACTTGGTTTCAATAAATGAACCCAGTACATTTTACTGGGTTCAAACTGACACAAAATGTTGATTTATTCATTATGATCTGTTTGAAAATTAGAAATATAGGCCTCTCTCTTATACATGCCTCCTCCTAATACAAGCCTGGTATCCGCTACAGTTGAAACAAATACAAGCCGGGGTTACTATTAGAGGAATTACGGTATGTGATTTTTCCGTTTTTGAACAAGTTCCAATAGTGTATTTCCTGCTCCTAAAATGGTTTTACATACTGTAGCCTTATTTGTGAAGAAAGGTTATTGTGTGATCTGTGATCTTAAGAGTCTTAAAATACTTAGAACCAAAATGCACCTTTAAACCAAAGGAGACCCTAAAAACATCTACTTCATAAATGCTCCCTAAACTGAAAACGTCGGTGCTCAAAGCGTGTCTTATAACGATTAAGCATCCTGTACAAAACCGATCCGACAACATAGTGAAACAGAATATAATTAATGACACATTCATACCTTGTCTATGCGTGACACAATGAAAGGCTTCTTGACAAAAGCAATTCTAGCGTCCGTGTTGAGAGCGAGAAACTCCTGCATCTCCTCACTGTTGGCGCTCTCAGGAATAGCACAGAGTTGCTGAAAGAGAGAGTTGCTGGTTAGATATCCTCAATAAATACCTCTGAGCCTTTAGATCACCATCTCAAATAAAACAACCTACAAACCTACGTCAGATTAACCGATTGTTTTTCTATTAAAAGGCATCGTACTGAGAGTATAATGCTGTTCCTCGTTGCACAGGCTGAATAAATTGTGCATTTATATGGTACTTGTATCCAAAGCACTGTACAATTTTGCTCACATTTTTACCCATTCACTCACAGACCATGTGACCTGACCATGTGACCTGAACACTAGACTCACACACCATGTGACTAAAACAAAAACACAAAAAAACAAACGAACTAAAACGAAAACAAACGCAAAAAAAGAATGCAAAAAAAGAACACAAAAAAACGAACAAAAAAAAGAACGCAAAAAATGAACTAACTAAAACGAAAACGCAAAAAAACTAACGCAAAAAAACGAAAACGCAAAAAACGAACGAACTAAAACAAAAACGCTAAAAAAGAACGAACTAAAACAAAAACGCAAAAAAGAAAAAATGAACGAACTAAAACGAAAACGAACACAAAAAAAGAATGCAAAAAAATGAACTAACTAAAACAAAAACGCAAAAAAACTAACGCAAAAAAAAGGAAACGCAAAAAACTAACGCAAAAAACTAACGAACTAAAACGAAAAAGCAAAAAAAAAAAAGCAAAAAAATGAACAAACTAAAACGAAAACGCAAAAAAACGAACGCAAAAAAAAGAACGAACTAAAACGAACGGAAAAAAACGAATGCAAAAAAAGTTATGAACAAAAACGAAAACGAACGAAAAAAAATAATGCAAAAAAAAAAAACACAAAAAAACGAACGAAAAAAAATAATGCAAAAAAATGAACTAACTAAAACGAAAACGCAAAAGAAATAACACTAGACTCACACACCATGTGACCTGAACACTAGACTCACACACCATGTGACCTGAACACTAGACTCACACACCATGTGACTAAAACAAAAACGCAAAAAAACGAACGAACTAAAACGCAAACACAAAAAAACAACAAAAAAAAACAAAAAAAAACACAAAAAAACAAACGAACTAAAACGAAAACAAACGCAAAAAAAGAATGCAAAAAAAGAACACAAAAAAACGAACAAAAAAAAGAACGCCAAAAATGAACTAACTAAAACGAAAACGCAAAAAAACTAACGCAAAAAAACTAACGCAAAAAAACGAAAACGCAAAAAACGAACGAACTAAAACAAAAACGCTAAAAAAGAACGAACTAAAACAAAAACGCAAAAAAGAAAAAATGAACGAACTAAAACGAAAACGAACGCAAAAAAAGAATGCAAAAAAATGTACTAACTAAAACAAAAACGCAAAAAAACTAACGCAAAAAAAAGGAAACGCAAAAAACTAACGCAAAAAACTAACGAACTAAAACGAAAAAGCAAAAAAAAAAAAAGCAAAAAAATGAACAAACTAAAACGAAAACGCAAAAAAACGAACGCAAAAAAAAGAACGAACTAAAACGAACGGAAAAAAACGAATGCAAAAAAAGTTATGAACAAAAACGAAAACGAACGAAAAAAAATAATGCAAAAAAAAAAAAAAAAAAAACGAACGAAAAAAAATAATGCAAAAAAATGAACTAACTAAAACGAAAACGCAAAAGAAATAACACTAGACTCACACACCATGTGACCTGAACACTAGACTCACACACCATGTGACTAAAACAAAAACGCAAAAAAACGAACGAACTAAAACGCAAACACAAAAAAACAACAAAAAAAAACAAAAAAAAACG